>NW_028321881.1:21365833-21526666 GCF_036245765.1 Copidosoma floridanum
TCATCTTTGCCGATGATCATCACCTTCCCAGTTGAGTGACAATATGTCTTTATATCACCTGTTCGAATATTACTGATTCATGATTCAAAAATATTATACAACACGTTTAAACTGCAATATATTGCAATATATTAATTAAATATTGATCATTAAGCTACAAAAAAACTTAAACTTGTATTTTCCTAAACATGCATGGATTCAAACGTGCAACATGCATAAGAGCTTATGCAGGAGCACCTGAGTTAATACTAGAATTCCTTCCACACAGAGTCTTTGTCCCAGAGGTAAAACTTTCGCTTTCAAACCCAAAGCTCTTGAGTTTAAAGCACTTTTTCCAGCTTGTTTTAATTAACTTTTTTTTAATCAAGCAGTAAAATATTTGACATTTATATCAGTTTTTTTTGTGGCTGATTGGTTGGTCAGTCCCATTCTTTAAAAAATATACCTATACTTTCTATATATTTATAGATGTACATGGTAGAGGAGTCAAAGTGACTGACCGACCGACCGATCACAAAAAAAACGTACCCATTATCCACCAAAAGGCCTAATGGAGCAAGCTAATCTAGTTAAATGGAAGAAAGGTGTTGGCAATGCTGTATTGTGTTGAAACATAAGGAAAGCATAGTGACGTGATTTTGCAAATGCCATCTGTCTTGTTGAATTGCAATGCGTCTTCTGTTTTGTTAATCTTTCACTTAAAACACAGTCGGTATTAGTGTATTACTGAAGGTAAGGGGTAATCTAGTATCCA
Source organism: Copidosoma floridanum (assembly GCF_036245765.1). Lineage (NCBI taxonomy): Eukaryota > Metazoa > Arthropoda > Insecta > Hymenoptera > Encyrtidae > Copidosoma > Copidosoma floridanum. The sequence goes on from NW_028321881.1 coordinate 21,366,588, forward strand.
TATATATTATCTTATTTTGTTTTGGAGTATTGCACATTTTGTAGAATCACTTGTATGATGATTTTATTGTACTCCGTATTATTTTTATTACTACTATAATTGCAGTTTATACAGGTCAACATTGTACTTTTAAGGTCTTATAATTCATTGCATATTTCCATTAGTCTTTTTTATTCTTGCACTTTGAACCATTAAGTCTAAATCTTCCACAGTTGTTGCCAGGTTTTATGTGGACTAGGTCATAGATTCCACAACTTGATACCCAACAAGGATAATATTTTTATTTTCTCTTATCTGTTAATTAATATCGATACTACTTCTAGAATTACTATTTTTAATTTTAGTTGTGTAAGCAAATAAGAGTTTAGCTTTAGTTTAATAATAAAAACTGATGGAATTTCACCTTATTGAGAGAGAGTGTAAGGGGGGTTGTTTATGATTGTAGAGGAGGCTCAGGAGTATTATTTAAAGTGATGAGGGGAGTAGAAGGAGGGCAAACAAAAATTGAATCCAATAAAAACTACGTAAAAACCGATAAATCTTTACCTTACTTAGAGGAGGGTGAGGGAGGTGAAGGGCAAATTCGTACAATGACCTCCAAAATCACTATATTATATGCGTAGCACTCTGATTCGTAGCGAGTGCTGCTGCTAACCTGAACGCTTCACCTAGTCAGCTAATGTACATGCACTCAAAATATTGTATTAATTAATACGTATTTATAACATAGTATAATTATGCGGACATCTGCTTAACTCTTAATTTGTCTTTATGATTACTTGTTCTTACATATAATTGTCTGAGTAAGTCAACTTTTGGGACATATACATGTATAATTTTGTATAGTTGTGAGACCACCCTGTCAGCGGTAATCAGATAAAATCCCTTAGGTAATTATCTATTGCCAGAAACTTACCGAATATCTCATCTGATATTTCATAAAAAGTATCCTTACTCTTAAAAAAATAAACAAATAAATTAAAACTTAACTTTACCATATTCAAGCTAGCTCATTATAATATCATTTGGATAGTACATCATAAAATACATCTTTAAAAGTTTTTTAAGTCCATTTTCAAATATAAAATAATTTTTTCAATTCTTAGGTGCTTTTTTAAATAAAATATCAGATGAGATCTCACCTAAGAATAAAAAACAAAGAGTTTATTTTAAAAATTTGACAAAAAAAGCTCTAAATTTATTTTTCGGTGTACCATTCAAATGGTATCACAATGGGCTATTTTAATACTGTAAAATTTATTCTTAATTTTTTTTTTAGAAAGGATACTTCTAATGAAATCTTAGATGAGATCTCGAGTAAATTTATAGCATCTGAGATATCAGATGAGATCTCACCTGAATGTTGTAAGCAGGACAGATTAAGTCACTGACCTCCTTTCGTCTTTCCTCAAAATTTTGTACTATTTTCTTAGCAACCACTTGAAAGAAGGAAAGAATTTCAATATTTTTATTTAAATAACCCAATAAAAATATTCTACGAAGATAGTCTTTCTCGCCCCTCCACTCCCCGTAGGCCCCTTTATATTTCATGTGGTTCCCCCTCTAGCCCCCTCAGACACGAAGTGTGAGTTTTAACAGAAGGTTGAACTAGCTTAGAATAGAGATTTGGATTTAAACTCTAAAAGTACACTTCTTTATAGAGAGTACGGTGATAGATGTATGGAAATATTTGGTATACACAGTAAATATTATATCATATGAAGTAATAATAATATTCGTTATTCTGTTAAATGTATGCACATGTTTATAATAAATTCTTATAATTATTCTTATCACAAGCGGCGTATGATAGAATTAAAATGGTATTGTCTTTTATGTGTTATAAAATCAAAAACATGTATCATAATTTTAAGAAAGTGCAGTACGTTATATTTAAACTATTCCTTGTCGAGCAGAAATCGTATCTAAGAAGAGAGAATTCTTTATGCAGGGCATATTATTAAATGTGGGAACGTTAACGCTATCTTTCCAACGTTATGATAACAGATAATACAGAATATATTCTTCATGCATAGAAGGCGAGATCGGACGTTTTCGTTTTCACAGCTTTTTTTTCTATGTTGTAGTGATGCCCCCCATGAGGCAGAGGGTGTTAGTATCAGGGACAACTGGATAACTTATCATCTTTGCCGATGATCATCACCTTCCCAGTTGAGTGACAATATGTCTTTATATCACCTGTTCGAATATTACTGATTCATGATTCAAAAATATTATACAACACGTTTAAACTGCAATATATTGCAATATATTAATTAAATATTGATCATTAAGCTACAAAAAAACTTAAACTTGTATTTTCCTAAACATGCATGGATTCAAACGTGCAACATGCATAAGAGCTTATGCAGGAGCACCTGAGTTAATACTAGAATTCCTTCCACACAGAGTCTTTGTCCCAGAGGTAAAACTTTCGCTTTTAAACCCAAAGCTCTTGAGTTTAAAGCACTTTTTCCAGCTTGTTTTAATTAACTTTTTTTTAATCAAGCAGTAAAATATTTGACATTTATATCAGTTTTTTTTGTGGCTGATTGGTTGGTCAGTCCCATTCTTTAAAAAATATACCTATACTTTCTATATATTTATAGATGTACATGGTAGAGGAGTCAAAGTGACTGACCGACCGACCGATCACAAAAAAAACGTACCCATTATCCACCAAAAGGCCTAATGGAGCAAGCTAATCTAGTTAAATGGAAGAAAGGTGTTGGCAATGCTGTATTGTGTTGAAACATAAGGAAAGCATAGTGACGTGATTTTGCAAATGCCATCTGTCTTGTTGAATTGCAATGCGTCTTCTGTTTTGTTAATCTTTCACTTAAAACACAGTCGGTATTAGTGTATTACTGAAGGTAAGGGGTAATCTAGTATCCATATATATTATCTTATTTTGTTTTGGAGTATTGCACATTTTGTAGAATCACTTGTATGATGATTTTATTGTACTCCGTATTATTTTTATTACTACTATAATTGCAGTTTATACAGGTCAACATTGTACTTTTAAGGTCTTATAATTCATTGCATATTTCCATTAGTCTTTTTTATTCTTGCACTTTGAACCATTAAGTCTAAATCTTCCACAGTTGTTGCGAGGTTTTATGTGGACTAGGTCATAGATTCCACAACTTGATACCCAACAAGGATAATATTTTTATTTTCTCTTATCTGTTAATTAATATCGATACTACTTCTAGAATTACTATTTTTAATTTTAGTTGTGTAAGCAAATAAGAGTTTAGCTTTAGTTTAATAATGACTAAAGTATTTTGTATCATTATCATTCTCAATATTTATATTATCCGTGTTAGTTGAGTTATCTATTCCAGTAAATTTTATTTTAGGTTTGTTGAATTTATCATTTTACAGTTATCTTGTATAAATTGTTTTAAAAGATGTTCAATTTCAGTGACACTATCTAAAATCATACAATTAATGACCAGTTCACTGTTATTTTAATAGAGCTTTTTTGTTTGAATATTTTATGTATTGGAAAAAATTTGCTTGATCTTATTTGTTCAGTTTTTGTTTCGTCCATTTTCTTTTTCAGTATCATTTTTTACTAGTATTTTAGGTATTCTTTTTTTCTGTGGTACAAGTTTGAGTAATGCATCTAGTATACTTTGTCAATACTCTTTTATTGGTTCTCTTTTAGTAAAATTTAATTTTGTTTATATTTATGCATAAGATTTTTTAGGTGTTGTTTTTTCCGTTATTTCTTTATTCAATTATTTTAACAATGTATATTCTGTTTAAAATACATTATCGATCAAACAATAGAGATATCCTTTTACATTTTTTTGCATGAGATACAAACTTTCTCTTAGTATTTTTTCCATGCTTGAAATTTCAATGATTTTTTTAACAATCGGCTTTGTAAACAATAAAGTTAACTCGTCCACAATAATATCTTTGCGCTTATCAACTAATATGGTTAGGTGCTCAATACAACGAATTTTTTCATCTATGCATGTAGCCACTTGTGTGAGCCCTAAAAAAGTGCACCTATGCATAAATACTGTTGTACAATATGTTCCTATTCGTTGCTTAGAATATTTTTTTTCGATATTCGATAAGTTTTTATTAAATTAAACATATTTTACTCCATAGTACGGAGTAAATGTGAACTTGATATTACCCGCCTGCAGTTGATCCATATCATTGACGTCATTATTATTGAAATGATTATTTATAGTAACAAAATAATTCTTTAGTTGACCCATACATGTGGGTTTAGAACAACTCCTTCTACGAATTATTTTTTAGAAATCTGAAACAAAGTTTTAAAACATAGGCGGATGGTACTGTAGTGCAGCCCCATTACGATTTTTTTTGTAGCCGACTTGTTTAGAGGGTAATATGAATGATTAGCTTCATACTAGATAATATATCATTATCTGGTTGTTTTTCAGTTAGGTTTTCTGTTATGTTTGCAAGTATTAAGCTTTGTTTTATTACTCTCGAGCATTAAAGAATAGTTTTCTCAGTTTGCTCCAATTAGAGCCATTTTTATATAAAATTTCGACTACATGAACTAGTAGGATTTTATGCAACAATCAATATTTTTGTACTCCTGAAATAATGTAAGATAATAACATCCGTCGTAGTCTGCAACATCCAGACAACTGATTGGTTTGTAAAGAGATGATGCACTCAATCAATAAGTATAAGACATTTGTAGAACTATACCGTCTTAAAAATGTTTACCAAAACAGGCTAGAATAAATATTGTGAACGATAATAGATGTAAGGCGTTAAACGCGTTTATAAATTTGCACTTTAAATGGAGGGTATTGTAATGAAATTTGACATATAAGCTTTAAAATACTCATGTCTTGTATTTCATCAAATAATCTAAAACATAATGATAGTCAAAGTCACTGTTGTCTCAAATATCGTGTTTTGTTCTATCGTTATGAAATTAAGTATAAAATTGTAAAAAAAATATAAATGTTATATGATTACATTCAAAAGTCTTGACATAAAGTAAAGTGAGGAATCATAGTTTTATAGCAAACTATTTTTTTCTTTTGCTTTTCATTTATGTATTGAACAGTTATGTTTTGAAAGAAAAATGTTTTAAGTGAGCGTTATTCAAGTTATAATCATGCATATGGACTAAACATTAACAAAAATGTTAAAACAAGCACAAAAAAATTTTTAAGATACCAGGAAATAATATTTGTAAGGCTTTAAAGTGCGTTAAAATGTGTTAAATTTGATAAAGATGAAGGGTTATATAGTCTTTCGTTAGAGCGTCAAGAGTCTTTTTACGATATACGATATATAGAAAAGTCAATGTAATGTGACGTAAACTTAATGAATTTCACATTTACGTAATCAAAAATGTCGACTCAATACCAGCTGACTTTGCGAAATACTGCATATCATGATAAGATCCCAGGATGAAACACGTGATAAATAATGACAACCTATTGAAAAATTTAGTAAGTTGTAATTTCGATTGTTCATAACCATGATAATTTGAGACGAATAAAGATCTGATTTATTGGAATTGGTGGGTGTTAAACTTTGCATTTGATCTATCGAAATTTTAAATCCCTCAAAAAATAATCAAAAATTTATATTAAAAAACGTGTTGCTTAAGATCATAATTTTTTGATTCACAAATTGGATATTTGCAGTAAATTACACTTGAGAACGCTTGTTTTTCCATAAATTTGAAAAAAAAAATTGATTACAATCTTTGCATTTATCGATTAATATGGTTAGTCACTTGGTGCTCAATACCGTGAATTCTTTCATCCACACAACTGCTTGTGTTGACATAGCTCATACTTGGGTTTGTATGCGAGTCTAGTTTTTTTTTTCCTCGCATACTCATATTTTGCTTTACATGCGAGTCGGGATGCTGACTACTCCTATTTGATGAGCTGTGCAGCGAATAGTCCCTCAGCGCCAGTAACCAAAGTATTATGAGACTGAGTCATCAGTGTAGCATACTAGAAGTTCTCCAAACTTTTCATTTGGAAAAAACTTTTGAAAAATTTTGTTCTGTTTGACTTGATATTATTCTGTCTCTTGAAATGAGTAATGGGTCCTCTACTTTCAACAGTAGCAACATTTGCCTCGCTTATTATCAATCTGCGTGTACGTGTGATCCGTTCTGTATTTGATAAATTAAAATTTTGAATCCGTATTGAACTTTGACTGCTGAACACTTACATGTGTAACGTCCGCAGCCGAATCTTCAAATTTTTAAATTACCATATACACCCACTCCTTTGCACTGTCCTCGCTCTCTATTACTCATATCCATCCGCACAAACAGCATCAAAAGGGAAAGGCATTTGATGTTTCTTATCACCTTCGAGAAGAAACCGTTTCAAAGAAGACACACCCACATGCAGTGCACCTTTATTACTCTAGATAAAATTTTCCCTGAGAACTCAGACGCTGCAAACGCATCAACTTATGGAAAAATTCCAAGAGGTGTCAAATAACAAATGTCGTTTTTAGTCAAATAAAACGAAGTCACACACCTCATTGGCCATTGGTGCCCTCTTTACTTCCGCACTGAAACAAGCAACCCCATGCCACCACTACTGTGTATAACTAAACAGCCTCTTTTTTCCCCTTCCTTCCCACTATCAAGAATATTAACAGTACGCTGGAAACATAAATAAACAACATAAGAATAATTATTGACAACATTTATACTTAGGTTACTATCATTAGTACTAGTGTTGTAACTATTACTATTACGTTTATTGTTATTGTTATTATCATTATTCTTATTATTATTATTATTATTATTATTATTATTATTATTTGTATTATCATTGTACGATTACTATGACTACTATTGCCACTGCTAGAACTATTGCTATTATATTTGCTATTATTATTTTTATTTTTATTATCACTGCTACTGCTAGACCATTATTATTATTAATTACTACCGTTATTTTCATCGCTCGCTCTTTTGTTAATAACTAGCACTACTTTAGTAATCACATTTAATTACTAGTTATAAGAAATGCCAGATGTAAGGAGAGACGGGAGGAAGGAGGAATATTGTCTTCCCTCTCTCTAGTGTGTTGGACTGGGAAGAAGATTTTCTAAAATTTGCAAACCATTACGTTTTCGAACCTGAGTGGTGGCCCCAAATTATGCAAGGGCGTAACCTAGAAATCAAGCTTTCCCATTCGAAGATCGCTTTCCCGGTTCGCACTCAGGACCTCTTCCCAATACCCCAACTATGCGTGTACACAAGAACGGCATCCCCGAATTAATCCATGCAAAACCGTACAAAAGGCCCGAAGCCTCCTACACTAGCCAGTCTCAATCAATCAATCCTACCATCCTCGTCTCTCTTTTAGTCGAGGTCCTCTGCTTGACTCGTCTTGGTCAAGTCCCATATACTGCTGCTCTCAACTGACGGCACTCTTCCAAATCATCCTCGTTTCCTGCAGTCAAAATATTGGTTAATTTGGGTTGCCTCTAGTATTGGCAATGAATAAAAACAGTAAGTCAAAAAAACCAGTGGACAGTGGGTGCTTGAGTACCCAAGTATAAAGTTGTACTTCTATAAAATTACATGGCAAACAATATTAATTGAGTATAAAAATACCTTCCATGAAACGATATTGTGTATAAAGTTGGTACAATTATCGTGGAAATGAGTATACCTACAGTACTGAGGTGTCATTTTAATTAATATTTAATGAGTTAACGATTATAAACACTATATTACGGCACAATAAAATAAAAATAATATATAGGCTGGCAAGTCCCAGGCTGTGCACTTTCATCAAATCTTCCGGTGATTTCAGAACAACATTCTACTGCCTGCACTAGAAAAAAGTTGGTTGGACTGTCTGCTCAACTTTACTGTGTACAGCGCCCCCAGTAGGTGATGCTCTCGCTCACCCAATTTAAGTGAACTGCTCACCCAAGTTGGGTGAACTGCTCACCCAAAGCGGGCGAACAGCAGCACCAATAGACAAGAGTTTGGTTAAGTAGACTTTTGGTCCTGCTGCTCGCCCACTTAGTTCTATACACCAGCCGTATAACACATGCCCATCGCGATAATAGAAACCTATCTATAGTGACAGCACGCGTGCACTTGTTTAGTGGCAGTAGTGCTCGCAACTTTTGCACTCGCGTTGCGCCCAATCATTGAACGCCCGTAATCTCCACCTTTGTAGGTAGCTGATAAGAGAGTGGATTAGCACATCTTATCCCATAAGTAGTAATACTGCTATCTATACATATTTTTCAAACTAAATAGGTTGTCGCGACATTTTTTCAGTACACGCTTGCTAGATTTTGTGTGTGTGTGTGTGTGTGTGTGTGTGTAAAATAACTGAAAAAGTACCAAGCAAACTTTGTTAACTTTTTTCGTCAACTTCAAAGTCATCCCGATTTATGGCAGACAGTCTTAACATAGTCTTAAACCATTAAATAGTAAGTTTTTAACTTTTTAAAGTTACTGGTACCACCATCGGCAGCAGCGATTGTAGCAGCGCTTTTACCAATAGCAGCAGCAGCGATAGCGGCAGGGTCACCACTTATTACAGCAGTGATAGTAGCAGTGCTACCACCAATTGCAGCAGTGATAGCAACAGCGCCACCACCAACAGCAGCAGCAATCGCAGCATCATTACCACCAACAACAGCAGCGATCGCAGCAGCGCTTAAGGATTGTTGATACTATTTAATGTATCGATACTGCACCGATACTTTTTGCTGGGTATTAGTTCTTTTTACGATATTTTTTGGTATCAGGAATATTGACTATACGATACTTGATACTTTACTTAAGAAGTATTGAGAAAAAAAAATTGAAGAGGAAATTGAATTTAGCAGTAAAATGTTAATCACGAATCATAGATTGTCTAGAAAATGAATGAGGGTGAGTTTAGATATAGTTCTGGAGAGTGACAGACTGGCATTTAAGTTCATAAAAGTGAGTGAGAGGTTAGATGTGGTCACTTGATAAACTTCTCTTTCACTTGTATGAGATTCAATGCCAGTGTGTCATACTCCCAAACAGCATCTAAACGCATCCTAACGTCGCGTTGGTTAGAAGTTCCGATTCGGAACATACTTTATTTGTCAAGATGTGTCATGCATTCTATATACAAGAGAAAACTATAGTCTTGCGCTTGCATTTCAAGCCAGATTGCTAGAAAATATATATTCTTGCATTTCTTTTGCACTCGCACAGACTTATGACAATCTGACTTGAACCTGCAACTCCTACAAATAGTGCAAGTGCAGGTCTCGTATGTATGTACAGGCACCCTAATTATACGTATCCTGTTAACTATCTGTACCAACAAAATTTGAAAAATAAAAAAATCAAAAGTGCTGATAAAGCAATGTTTATTTTCAATGTGTCCATACTACTTTTCTTGTGCTCTTTTCCAGACACTGACTAATTTGATCCTGTTTAAAAAATATATTCTTAGTTTCCTATATTAGAAATCAGTGGTAACAAAAACTGTTTAAGCTTTTACAAAATGTATACAGTGATCAAAAACTAATTATTCTCTTTGAAATTTGAAAATCTCAGGACGTGTCGTAAAAATTTTATACGTCTATAACGTTGTTTGTGTATACATCCATTTTTATTCGCTGAACTTATCGGAGCGTGTAGGTAGCGTACGTAGCGTCTAACGTCGACTACAAAACTGATCTGCACTCAGCACTGCAATTCGCTTCTGTTAGCCTTATCCAACATCTCCTTAAATTTCCAAGACATTGTTGCATTCAGCGTAGAAAGATGATGCAACTTTGTAACTGTACAATTGCTGGAACGTTTAAAACCCTTAGTATTCAGACTGCATTTAGTTCACATTCCTGTATGTATTGATGATCACTTGCTACTACTATTATCGCTAATATATGTACTTCTAGAGTTTACTTAGTCGGAACTGACTTATGCTATGGTTTGTCGTAACTGCTTGCTTTTAAACCCTAAATCCTCATACTCAGCATCTCTCATGCAGCCAATAGTTTTTACTGTAAGCTGCAAATGATGAAATTTTCAGTAGTAGTAATACTGTCATATTATTTGACTTAGCAGAGGTCAGAGAGAAAAAAAGTACGTCAGTAGGGAAGCTTCCACACTACATTACTAAGTACAGTACGTGTATCGTGTAATTGGAGCTTACTTCACAAAGAGCTGTAGCAGTAGAGATTTGAAGAGAAGACCTCACGCTAGAAGACTTTTTTCCCCACCAGCGTGTATATATATACACATACACTATATTACGCTGATATATTTTATACCTTAATAATAAAAAAGAGAAAAAATCATGAGGCTGGCGAGTTAGTATACAGCCAATGCATGTGTAGATCAAACTATTTACTCATACTTATGTCCGATCATCTTTTTTTTATCCTTATAAGCATTAAGAAAGACATTAAAGTTTTATGTAAGCCTAGAAGGGTAGTTAAAATGTAAGTAGACTAGCGATAGTCAGTCAACTACATGATGCAGTGGATCCGGAAAAAAAGAGGGGAGTAAGAGCCATCCTGACGTCAGAGTTCCGGCTATAGTATGGTATACTATAACCCAACCATCCTAGATGAGGCAACTGCCTAGTAGATCTCGTGCACTGACACGAGAAGATAAATCTCCAAAGAGAAAATATAGCAGGCAGAGGCCATTGTGACATGAGAGCTTTGGCTGAGTTACACACCTGTGGCATACTTTACACGGTCAGTCATGATTCTACACAAACTACCAGATGATTTGTACACAATTTTCTTTTCCTACTTAGCCCGTAGCATGAAGTTTTGTTCTTATGTATGAATAAGAGACACAACCACATGCTCTTATCTGTGAGGTACAACATAGTACATTAATTCACTAAGCGCAAAGAACCAACTTGAGCGATCGAAGGGTACAGTTAATTGTTGTTACGTCTATAACAACGACATATATTTATATATACGTGCTGGTTAGCTCTCAGTCGTACATAATCCGTTGAGTTCAAACCAAGAAAACTCGATGTGTGCGCGGGTGTGTCCACCGCAAGCCGATCGAAAAGAAAAAAAAAGACAATACACGCAAACTACCGAATTTTGATGTGTAACGTATCGTACTTGTCCGCTCTAATCTCGCCTTTCGTCAACGACAACTCTCTGCTAATAACGACGTCGTGAGTATAATAGTGTTTTTTTTCACCCGTACTACCGTTTCTTCAACATCTTAGTGCACATTGTTCGGTTATTTATTTAGTCCGATGTATTGTTTAATAATAGTTCTATCGTTTTATTGTGTTTACGTAGTCACGTGTGCGGGATCGCCAAGTGCCGTAAATTACACACATGCGCACGTCCGTTGTCCGCGCTTCACCACGAATACCGCTAACCGGGCACTTCGTCATTGTCGCCTTGATCTAGCGACCGCGCTTCGCCAGCCGGTTCGTAGAGTGCGAGAGCATCTCTCCACTCCTACCTATCTAGACGATCTAGACTATCTAGACATCTTCTCGAGCGATCCACGGAATCGACGTCTCCGTCTTCCGGTAGCTCAGACACGGTAGTTACACACACACACACACACACACACACACACACACACACACACAGACACACAGTGCTAATGTGAAACATGAACTTATACTGACATCAAGAAATTATTTAAATGCAGTGCTACAAACTGCAGTTAATGCTGACAATGCTAATGCAGTAGCAACTTGAAAAAAGTCGTGATATTGAAGCTCGAATGAATTATACCCTATGTGATAATGTCAAATACACATAAAATGTGTCTATTAAATTATCTGCAAAAAATATGTTCATATCTATGAATTTTTTAACTTTGGAATAGTATGAAAATCCACTCTTTATGCAACTTTTTTTAAATTCCCAGTATTATTCTTATGGTGATCTCAATCTTGATATAACTTATTATCAGTATACATTTCTGTATGATATGTATGCTACTTTAAAATGCGTATTATAGTGGAGGTCGTGCGCCTTTATAAGGAAATTATTATTTTATAAACCGAATATCTGTAATCGTCATTGTTTGCTCCAAGCAAAACGAATTATTAAAATTTCCTCCAGTAGATGTGTTACTAGAATTTGAATCACATAATTTTCCAGCTAATGTATTAGCTTACTGCTTTATATTACATGATCGTGTCATTCAGTACAATCCTATTAATGGGAATGTAAACAATTTATGTAAAGTGGAAGAATTGGCCAAAAACGACCGATACATAGCTTTGATAACATCATTTGTCTTTCGATCGTCATGGAGAAAAGTCAGAGCAGTTGGAGCAGAGAAGAAAAAAATAATTAGCGACAACAAGAATAGTGGAAAAAATTTGAAAAGAGACACACTGAGGAATGGAAGAAAAAAGAATCTAAGAAAAATGAAAAGATTATAAGCATTGCAAAATCCTGTAAAAAATTGATTTTCTTTAAAAAGTTTTTTTTTATCGAAATGTCGCATAAACCGGATATTACTTAGTTTACCACCGATGTTAACATCAAAAACTTTCAACTAAAGATGATAGTGATAGAAAAGAGAAATGTTGGTAAAAAAATTTTATGGAAAAGTAATTAACTAATAAAGGAACGACTCCTGAATGTCAAGGTTACAAAAAACTTCATGACAGTTCTAGATGATAGTCAGTTTAAGTGAAAAAAAATGGAGTATGTGGTGGATTTGTAAGGCTTCAAAAAGCCCGTCAATCATTATGTGATAAGAGAAGCTTTTCTTTTTCTAAATACTATTGAAAGTAAAGCGCAAGTATTTATTTCCAAACTATCTTATGCCTGGCGTAAATTACCGCAAATGTATAAACATCAAAGTTGACATCAACTTAAACTTTACTATCATAGATTAACCTAGGATTCAGGTAATATTGAGTACACAAAAATATAAAATATTCTGCGTGAATGCCTCGAAGACGCTACTAAAATTTTTGTAATAGGGGAGTTCAAATAAAATTGGCTTAAAAATTTTAATTTTTGAAATAACTGATATGTCGGACTATACACCTTTTGGACTACTAAGATTGGTAACCATTTGTACACATTATAATGAATCTTACAAATCTATGTGTGTTCTTCATAATGTTAGACGCATTAAAATTTTTTATTACAACATTGAATAGGAAGATGTCTTTAGCTCTCGTGAAGAGAAGTTTTAAATATTGTTTGTATTTAATTATTCTCTCAGTTTCACTAATGTAGCATAAGTAGTCGAAGCAACGTTGCTTGTGAAATAGAGAAGAGACGGAGAATTATAATTTTTAACTTCAATATTTACAGTTTACAGATATTTATCAAAACGCATCATATATTTTATCATCAGTATCTTTGACTTCCATAATGCTGACAGAAACTTTATTCCGAAAAAATTTTCAGTGATTTCATTATAAAGGGATGTTCTTGGACATTGGATATATAAGCCACCTTGCTGCTTCAATGATTAACCGCTGGATATAATAAAGTATAATAATTGTCAGACGCTAGAAGTGTATGGAATTAAACGAATTAAGGGTGATACTATATAAAATTACTTAAAGTATTATCTTATAACTATTGCTATGAACCTCAAAAAAATCTGTACGCAAGGAAGTGATGAAGCCAAGTTTTTTAGTTCAATTCTGGCGTGTTAAGTTAACGATTTGTCTCAAATATGTCAACCCTTCAACCATCTTAAGAATACACTCTTTTTTTCCGTATGTCGTACCCATAGGAAAAATTATTTGGAAAAATAAAAAAAGCTATTTTGTACTCTTCATAAAGCGCACTTATTAAAACAATGGTATGTTAAGAACACATCATTCAAGTCATCAAAGCAAGGCATCGGTTCATATAACGCAGTATATGAACGCCTTAAGCGTCATAAGCAATAGCCTACGTGGATGAGTGGTCACGTTGTGGTCGATTAAGTGTAACACATGATAAAAGAAATAATAAAACTTTTTACTGTGTATTCTTAAGACAGTTATAAAATAAATTTCTTAAACTGATAAATACTCTCGATTTTTATTTTCAATTACCTTTTTAAAATTTTCCCTTATTAACTGTTCGAAAAAAATATATAAACTTATTAATTAAATCAAAATTGCTGTCGCGCCAACTGTATAAAAATGCACCACAATGCATTCTCTTGCTTTGGACAGCTGAAATAACTGTTAAGTAAAAAAGAAATAACTATCACGTAGACCTAAACTCTAGGGCGTGCTCCACCTCTCGGGAAAGTAGTGGTAGCGTCTGGATGCATTTCTAGTTTAAAAATATATCTATTGTTAGCTCCACATAAAGGACAAGGTGTGCACCGCTGCTCAGCATAACAGAGGTAGACCCAAAACAACTAACAACCTTACCCCATTTGCGCAATGGTAATTGTATACCCTTGCTCGGGACAGCAAGGGCAACAACTAACTACGTTAGAATATGCAGGTATACTTCGTTGTGAGCTCCGCATGGTTTCCTTGCCCTACGATTTACCTGCGTGGTCCGTATAGATTCCAGGGTATTAAGGTGGCTACAGTGGCCTCAATGTTAAAATTATAAATAACCCAACCGAGGTTAATAAAATTGAATTATATTCTTTGAATTCCCATCTTTCTATTCATATAAAAAAAAAAATTAAGGTTGACGATGAAAATTGTAAGAAATCATGCTTACAAAATCGTAGTTTTAAGACGGGTTCGATAGGAAATGCAAGCTTACGCGATATACAACCTACTGCTGCACTTATATAAGTAACCCGTAAGGTGTAAAAAACATACTATCTTGTATATATTATTACGCAGTTTTCGATGACATGAGAAAAGTGTCTTGTTATCGAACAAAATCTTTAAATAATCGGAGACTAAGTATACAGTTGCGAGTGCAAGTCAGCTCTCAGCTGTCTGCATTCTGCAGAGTACATATAAATAGGTATAACTACTCTTGAACTTAGGAGCGTACCGTAACAGTTCATCAATTAGGGCACCATAAAACTTTTTTGTTTTTTTCTATTAACTCACTAAAGTAACAGATAAAATGTAGAATATGGCTTACAACAGTCTCTACGATAATTTTATACCATATTTTAAAGAAAATAATGATTAAATTTTTAGTCTCCCCATTTTTGATACGGCACTAGGCGCTGGAGCCACCTTAAGCGCCCTTTAAGGCTCGAAGAATACGTCTCACGAACATGACACCATTCCTAAAGAATATTAAATGACTTTATTCTTTCATTTTCATTATTTATTAACAACGATGTTAATTATGTATTTATGCAAGATATGTTATTCGTCAATTTAAAAATAAAGTTTTTCGATAAGAATGAGCATTATATAGAATCGTTAATTATGAAGCTTTTACATCCATGCTAAACCTCTGGAAGTATTTGCCTAAAATCGCTTCTTAACTAAATAATTAAATACAAAACAGCAAGTCGACATTACTTAAATCTTTTAATGTTTTGTCGACGATTTTCAAATTTTTTTTATAAATCATTCAAATTTCATTCCAAATATCTCTACTTCGTGTCATTTTTGTATCAGTTATATATTCTAAAAAAAACCTTTCAATGTTAGTGATTTCTCATGGCAATTCAAATTTTCTATGCCTATTCATTCCTTTAGGTAATAAAATCATAGCTTTTTGAGTCCAAACCATAGAAATAACTTTTTTTCATGAACAAAAAATAATAAATTAATGTTTCATATACAAATATTTTTCTAGAACTTCCTGGACCATCAATTGAATATAATGTTGTTTCACTTACAATGATTTTATTGAAAATTTTCTTTTGACCGCTGTTAAGCTTAACAAAAAGATTTTTAAAATGTGTTCCCACAATTAAAACTGTCTCTTTTTTTTATTATCTTTGGTATTTATAGATAAAGTTGGTTCTGGTAAGCCATAAACTTTGTATGATTCTTTTTTTTAAATAAGGAATAAAATTTTATGGTTTTGCAAAGTTATCGATTTTATTCGATTTAAATCAAGCTGTTAACAGTGATGGCTATTTTTTTATTGTGTTTTAAATTTTACTTTTTTCAAATATTAATTTTTGCTTACCTTCAAAATGTACGATTTTCATTTAAATATACAAATTCACTATTTTGTTACATCTATCAGAAAAATAAGTATATTTTAAGTGATTAAATTTTATAAAATGAATTGTAATAAAAATCTTATAAATTTTAGTTTCTAATTTTTGTTGTATACAATTCCTATTTATAATAAAAAGTATACTAAAATAGGAGTAAATGAGGTGACCATAATCTAGAAAGAAGAATTTGTAAACCGTTTAAAAACATATGAAACCGTAACTAATTGGGAGGGGGGGGGTTCGGCGTGCAAGGGGATGAAGCCTGAATAATATACTTATACTATTGGGGCTTCTTGCCTTGCATGCTTAGTATGCTAACCCCCTATTAATAATACCAGTTAATCCCATGATAATTTTTGGTAGTCGTTTAGTTGAATTTGTTTTCCAATTGGTGTAATGAATGTATGTATTTTAATTGTATAATTTATGAATTTAACAAAAATGCAAGCAGTGTACTTTATAAGATTACTGTCAACATAGAGGTACGTGTATATGAAATTCTGACCTCATTTTTACTCCTTCATGCTTCAACAGTTACGCCGTATGCATCACGCGCTTTATGTATCCCCTTCTGTGAGCAACATTTGACTGAGCCTTTATAGTTTTTGATCATAGAAGTATAAGAATAATATATAAGAAGAGATGATGAAACCTGATAAGTGATTTACTGACTGTTTTTGGTTAATAACTCTTAATATTACCATTATAGGCTATCTTATTAATACATCAGCGTTTATGATCTAGAGGGAAATATTGTATACATAACAAAATAAATGATGTATTAAAATTTTATGGATGAATAAGAAAAATAACTTAATATATTCTCCTTTTATTTATATAATTGTTGAGTTTGAAGACTAATGAGCTTTACACTTTTTAATATTCACTATGTTTTGAAATAGTTTGTTTATCGGGCTGGAAGCTCAGTACAGCTGTGGGGGTGAAAGAAGGGGATTGAAATTGAAAAAAAAGTTTTATTAAAAAAGTACTACTGTTGTAATCTGTTAAACAAGAAATGTAGTCAGTAGTTACATCTTGTATCTTCTTTTGTATTTATTTTAACGTTAAATTATTGGATGAAAAAATGTAATTACATGGCATGTAAAATTACACTTCACGATCTTTACGTAACATTACTACAAAATATTAAGAACCGTGGTAGTCATCGCCAGTAGCCCTATGCATCTACGAAGTGACGAGTACCCTATTCCCAATTAAAATCCTTATTAAATATGAATCATTATTGTTAAGAAAATACATGAAAAATTTTTCTAAAATATTGATTAAGCAACATTCATAACAAGTAAGTAATTTAAAAAAAATTTTCTTTATGAACTAAATAATTAAGAAACATTAAAAAAAAATTTCTTTGCGAAATTGAATGATTAAAAAATATTAACACATTGTGTTATGAAGTAATATTTAACAATGTCATACTTAATTATGTTAAGAGTTGTATGCAGTGAATTGTGATTTTGATTCGAAAGATATAAGTGTACTAAAAAATTTAGTCTTATTTATAATTTATTTGAATTCGAAATTTACTTTACGAAAACATTTTTCATAGCTAATTATTTCATACTTAAAATTTATATAAAAATTTCATTTCTAGTTCTGAATCTTCATTTGTAATTTATTTTTTATCGAAAATTTGTTCTCAAACTATATTTTCAATTTCCGAATCGTTTTTACGTTTTTAAGTTGTATAAAAATTCTTTTTTTTATTTTTAAATTATAAAATTGCAATATATAATTGTCCACGTAAAAATAAAGACTTTTTTTTAAGTATCAACCTATGCTGTGAAACTTTGACTTTGCGACTTCTTGATTGTCGTAGCAAATGCTCAAACTATAGGACACTGCTTTCTGTACAAAATGAATGGTAATGAAGATGTATTTCCAGAATTTAATGTTATTTTTGGTATAAAAACTCAATTACTGATTCTATCTCCAATTATTATGTCTGCTTTAATATTTTACTCTAATAATTTAGTCATTCTTAATCTTGTACCATTACGTAAGTCGTCAGTTGTGCTTAAATTTCTGATCAACATAACTATTGCTCTAATTTTTTAATGAAGTTCATGAGGTAGTAGCCCTTCACGAGTACTATTTAAAATTTTAGTTGGAAACTGAATATAAATATTTTTATTAGATTCATCAAGACCCTTGTACGTTGCGTAATCTATGCTGAAACAAATTTTTATCCATCCCTTTATTTGAATCGAAATTTTATTGTTAAAAAAATAAGTATATTCATTATGAATTATTATGAAATATTCATTATCAGTATTACACTGTTTCTTATACAATCATTAATTCTCATGAAAATTTTTTCACAAACACTTTTTGTTTCCCATTTTACAAAGACATTAAATGTCTTGATTTTTTCTTCTCTAATATTCAATAATAATTGTGAAAATTCATCATCTTTTGATTGAATATTAACACTTAATTTCCGTATACGAAACTTAGACCAAAGAAACGATGTGTAACGTCGGTAAAGTGAAATTACTAATAATTTTTTCCCAGCTCGTTTCCTCAGAATTTTCCATGTGGACTTAAAAGTACTTCTGAGCAGAGACCAACGTGCATCTGAAAAGAGGTGAATCACCTACAAACTCTATTCGTAGCTACAGCACATTGACCAACTATGATTCATGCAAACGCACGTTAGCCTATGCTAACTGGAAACGAAAAGCAAATAAGATAATAAAATCCTTTTTAGTACAGAGAAATGAAATAACTTTAAAAACCAATAGAGGCAAAAAGTCCAATTGGAAACAGCTGAACTGGGGTGCAATACTAAATGCTGGCACAACTTGATACGATGTTAAAAATTAGAATAATGTAGAGTTAATATGTATAGACAAATAATAATACATACTACACTTCTAGCAAAAAAACCTTATCAACTTTTCATTTGGTTTTTATAGATGCATAACTCGCCGAGCTACCCTTTTTCTCTATTACATTCCCAAATTTTTTCATATAACATCTGCAATAGCTTAAATTTTTGAACTCATTTAATATGTAAGAGAAAACGGAAAAATCGAGCTGGTCATTAACAATAGCTCTTTCCCCTTTTCTTGACTCATGTGTCGGGAGAGAATCCGTGCGGCTGCTCCAATATAAGTAACGAAATTTCTAAATCCCTAGAGTACCACGTGCCGACTCCCTCTCCAATGACTAGAAGCGAAAAACATATTAACTAAAATTCTACCGAAATTCCAAATTGTTTTTGCAATATTGTAACCAGTCAAAACTACCCGTAAGTTTAATTATGTTAACTCGCAAAAGGCAAGGTACTTCTATTGTTACCACTACCCTTACTTTCATAATTATAACTACTTTTACTATAATTACTATTATTATTATCATTATTGTTATTATTATCATACTATTACACTAATTTTATCCTTATAAGTTGTTATAACAACGGCCAACGTTATTTCTGTTTAAGTATTAGTTGATGTACCGTGGCATACCGATCGTTTATTCACCCAACCATTAATTGAAATATTGAGCGATTCTCTCCGTTCTTTTTGCCACAAGTTTATTTGAATAAATGAACAGTGTCCAGCATTAGTCAATATTAACGATATTCTATCTTAACATTATTATTAAGTCAAATTAAAGTTTTGTAAAATTTGGATGTACAAGAGAAAGGAAGGGCACTAGTAAGTGAATCACCTTCCCTTCTCTTGACGCACAGAGGAGAATGAGGCGGATGTGGAATGTGCCAATTTTTGAGTGGCTGAACTAGAGCATCTCTAGCCAATTACATCTTTGGCTATTGTCTTTCCCCTTCAAGATTTTTCCGGCAAATTTTCTTGCATCGTCTCGAACCAGCACATAGCAGAGGTCCGCTACTCCTTATAAAAAGGCCCGGAGGCCCCAAGAAAAACTGGACGATAGCCCTTCAAGGTAGACTGAGTAGTAAGAGGCTGCCTCTGCTATAACCCAGTTTACCGTGAAGCGAGGCAGAGTTAATTTTTCGCCCTCGAATGGTCAACTGGGTAGTTAGAGTCCGCCTTTGCTACCATACGGTCCTCCACGAGTGCGGTTTTAATCTTCTATATCAAACACCTCGCGCTGGTCCCTTGCTTTTAAAATTCTTTTAAAAGTAAAAGTAAAGTGTTCAAAAATAAAAGTTAATTACACAAACTTTGTCATTTCTTTTCTCTTCTTTCCGTCGCGAACATGCTCCTAGAGTTAACATCATTTACTTAATACGGTATTTGATGAACTCTAGGCAAAGGAAATAAATGGTCAAGTTGTGTTTCACGTAAACTCTAGGGCAATCACCTCTACTCGGAATGGTATTGGTGGCTCCTAGACCAGTCGCGAATTTAAACCATTTTACCCTCGGCATAACCTCTAGAGCATAACTATTTTTACTCGTTACGGTATTGGTAACCTCTACATGGCGGACGAGATACTATTTTGACACGTCGTGCTGGGTATTCTTGACAAATCAGCGGCGCACCGCGAACGAGTGCCTCGCACTACTGCTCGACAACCGCTTCAATTCGATCAGAACAGTCGGGCTCCCCCCCTTCTGACCACCCGGTCAAGGAATTTATTTACCTTTTAACCCCGCGTCCCACCTACGGGCCCAGTGCGAATCCCGAGTTATTAAGCGCAAGCATAGACTCGAATAATACGTCGCACCGACGTAACAGATGATTTCATAGTTTGCATGATAATCACACTTCTTTTACTATGTTTTATGACCGACAGACTTCAATGAAAATTCCCTCCCAAAATTATTATTTTGATTAAAAATTAAATTCTGTGTTGCATAGATCTCTTAAAATTCTATGTATTATTTCTCAAACTTTTTTTGGAATCCTAACAGCCTCATCCCAAATAATTTAATATACTTCTCTTAACTTTCTTTTCTCTAATTCTGATTCTAAAAAAATACTTTCAATATTGTTTAAATCAACTGGTAAGTAAAAAGTTTTATGACTAGTCATTCCTTTTGCAAGTAACAAGGAGAAAATAAAAGTCCAAGCCCTTGATAAAATTTTTTTATTCTGAGAAATGAAACAATGTTTTCTATAAAAAGGTCTTACCTGATCCTCCAGGACTATCTATAAAATAAATTTTATCGTTTTTTTCACAAATAGTTTTGAAAATATCACGAATTTTCTTATAAAGGTTGAAAAATTTGTTATTCACAATATATATGTGGTTAAAAAAAATTGGAGTCACGAAATTGACAAATGGATCTTATATATAATTAGTAGCAGCAGCGGTGATGGCTCTGTGCAGTGAACGAGTGCGCATCCAAACACGCTCGTTATTAGTAACTTACCTCTCTAAATACAGGACATTTATGTCAACTTACGGTAGGGATATGCAAAAAAAGTTTTCAAATCAATATTTTCTTACACGACGTTGTAACTGAATGGGATATGAAAAATACTGTTTTAGGTAGGATGGCCCGTATGTACTGATTTATTTTATTTTGTAGGTAATTGATTCTCTTGGTCATTTTATAATTTCTGTTAAAGGCTTTGTATATTGTAAACTATTTGATTTTTTTTTTTGTCTAAATTGCTATCATTTAATTAATAAGATGTGTATAAATTCAAAGTGTTAATATACATTTGTTATCCTCAGAAAAGTTAAATGAAAAAAAAGCAAATATACAAGATCTTATTAACGTATTCATTTAGCAAAAAACGCGTGATTTTGTTAATTCAATTAATAATAGTACCAATATGAATGACGTATTGAGATATATTCATTACATGCCATTAATGTACATTTTTTTCATTTCTATGGGCTAACTGGCTAACATGTTATTGATTGACAGGTTAATACATGAATGTCAAAATATCACGCGTCGTGACATGTTCTGAACTTTGATTTTCATAAAAAAACCTTGTGTGCAAAAATTTTTCTAAATTAATATAAATTTTTATCAGTTACTATAATTATATGAGTTTTATGTGATTCGCCATTAAAACTATATCATTTAAATTAAATCAACAGTTGTGAACTTGAAAACTAAATTAAAAATTATAAGTAGTCTTAAAAGTTTATGAATTAAATTTATTTTTCTGGAACATAAAGTTATTTAAATTTAGCCTAGTACGTTTAAAGATAAAAAAGCTTTAAATATTCATAAAAAAAAAACCTACAAAAAAATATTTTAAATGTGAACTTTGTCCAGCCAAATCAAAAAAACCATAACACTTTGTTCATTATAAGAAAGAGCATGTTAATTGTAAGATAAAACAATGCGTATTTTGTAGATTGAAATTCGGGATACAAATCCATTTCAATGAACATAAAAAAAATCACAACTCATGAGAAGAAACAAAATTTGCTCAGAATGTGGTAAATGCGTCTTTAGAGCTAATGTTTTGAAGAGACACATTCAAAAAGTAAGCATCCTTAGAAAATTTGATATTCGTATTAAATTTGATTTTTTATCAAAAATAGTATTAAATATTCACATTTGAAACAGGTCAACAATAATCATCTGCTGATGTATTGCATCAATATAAAGGATGTTAACGAGTGTCTGCTAAAGTATTTCATGGGAATATACTGAAATTTGTGTTGCTTACTTTATAAGTCTTATAATAAATTATCGCGGATGTGTAAGGCTACTTACATGAAACAATCAGTTCTATTGTACCAATATCTAAAATGATTTTTAGTTTTTTTATATCTTACCAGATACCATGATAGTTTAATTTTTTGTTTTTTGATTGATTAAAATAATTTAGAAACGTTTTTTAGAAACTTGACCAAATGTTGCTACTCCATTTTTAAAAAAAATAATCATTTTTTAACGTATACACGTTAGCATGTATAAAAAAACTGTTGAGTTAATCTTCTGATTTACAACAAAGGACTAAAATTTTGTTCATCAAGTATGTATAAATATTATTGTGGAAGAGTTATTTGTTTATCATCACTGTTTAAATAATTTTACGCATGATTTGTACTGCATCCTAAGTCTCCCCATGAAAAAAATAATGAAAAACCATGTGTCCAAAAAAAAGAGACCGTTTATTTAAATGTGTTTATTTATTGTAATTTTTTGGTAATTTTTTTTGTGTTAACGCAGAGATCACATTATTCTGGTTAACAAAAATCTGAAACTATGATAGTGCTATGAATAAAAAAAAGTCAAAACTCAAAGCCATGGGGAGTTGGCGCGCAATGCGCGCAGAGGGTCGGAGCCCCACTAGTATATGTATATGTAAAAAAATATATATATTAAAAGAGACATACCTTAATATTAGTTGGGACGAAAGGTGCCGAACGGTAAGAAAATAAGTTATTTTTTTACTACATGTCATGTAGAAGCTTATGATGTAAAGAATCTTCGTAGAAACTACTCATCAACCGCAAAATTTTATTGGAAATGTTAATTCACCTTTAATAATAAAAATCTTAGTAAAGTGGAAACATACTTTTGAATAAAGTCTCAATTAAAATCTTTAAAATTTTTTTTTTTTTTTTTTTTATGAACATGAGCACACAGGTTAAGAAAACAGTCTTATAATAATACTTGTGTGATCGTTTAGTCCGTGCCTTTTCATCCTAAATTTGGCCCTAGATATAAGTGATCGATAAAATCATAATAGTAGATATATTCTTCACCTGAAAATATATCAGTTGAATTGTGTGTTTTTGGGGTGTAAGTAAAATAAGTTATTGATATTTTCCTTTTTGGGAAATATAGTCATTTCATGGGAGATCATGTACATTAAAAACTGCAGTGCATAAGAACTACGTACGAGATTTTTATGAAACTTTGATACAGCGTAAACTAAATGCCTCAGAAATATTTTACAGTTATGAAAACATCGATCAGCTGCCTGTCAGGTTCAAAAAATTAGATGTGTTAAATGAGAAAACTAGAGCAATAATGAGGGGGCTGCGTGCCACAATAAAGGCAAAATTAAAAAATAACAAAAAAAACGCATACTCCACAAGACAAAGCATCAATAACCACAGAGGAAACCAGGGCACTAACAAGAAAACATAGAGAGGGTGAACTGAAGGATATGAGAGGGGGTAAACTAGGCAGAGACAGAGAACCAAGGTAATACGAGACAGAAAAAACGGAGTTAAATTGGGGAACGGGAGAAATAATCGCAGCTTAGGCGAAAGAAATGGATCCTCGAAGAATACGAGGGAGTGCAAACATATATAGGTGGTTTAACTTACCGGGCTTACATAAAAAGTCGAGGGGCATGAGAAGCATGGCAGTAAAAATTGACGGAAGACGTCACCTTAAGAGCCAAATTAAGGAAGTAAGCGAAGAACTAAAGTGGATGATAAAAGCAGCATTTGCAGCAGCCGGCCGTCCCACGTATAAAGATCAATCTATTTAGACTGAACTGCAACAAAACAAGCAAGGGCAGGGGAAAAATATATTTTTAAATTCACAGCCATTTAAAGGAATAGCTTATACGTGGTTTGATGACTAAACGCGAGAGCCACAACATAACACTTTGGCATCACTCAGCCACATGATAAATAATACCCCATTTTTTGACGGTAATCCAATTAATCTGACACATTTTGAAAGAATGATAAGAGTGATTGCTCAAATAGTCAGCTTAGAAAACGAATTTTTTTTCTGCACTATCGTAAGTAGACTAAAAGAAAAAGTGGCTGAGCATTTCGTGCCCAGATTACCTTAATTCGAAACAGTCAAAGAATTTCTTTGGGAACTACAAGTTTGAACCCGAGGACCTTTTGAGAAGCAATAGTAGAAGGACTGAAAATATACAGCGATCTTAGATAACAAGAGAGCAGGGACAAGACAGTCGGGACAATTATAATAGATATTTTATTAAGCACGGGTCGCCTCAGGATAGGGGCCCACTGCAACGACAAAACGGCGTATACGACCGGAAGAACAAAAATAATGCGTCCGTGGCTAGTCCCCAAACGTCGAACATAAACATGAGAAAGAGACGAAGAGAAGCGTGTCCAGCGATGAAAAATGTGCAAGAGAGGGGCTGCAGAAGGCGGAGCGAGAAATTTAAAGATGTAATACATATGTATAGTAACAGTAGGTGTCATCTACCTTGTAGACGACGTCGTGCGATACCTAAACTTGGGTTTTTTTGGGCGCCAATGTTACATAGTGCGTGCGAAGCGGATTTTTAAGGTGGAAGCTTCGACCTCGATTGGGCCTGTGTTGTCCAGATACCCTCGGCTACACTCCCTGTAAATGTTATACGCTGGGGCTAAATATCGTGGTGACCTTGACTGTCGTCACCTCTCGCAACCATCGTAAACACGGCACATGGGGAAATCAGACACACAAGAAATTATCTCTCGCGAGTAGTATTTTAAAATAAAGAAATATGTTCAAGGTAATATATAAAATACCCGAATTACTCGCGGGTGTATGTGTGTATTTACGGCCGTCGAGCTTGAATGCTCGACGAGCTCATAGCGCAAACTCGCGAACTGAGCAGACCTACTCGGGATACTCAAGGGCCGCTGCCCTTTAAAAAAACTACCTGCTGGCATGTACTTATGGCTTCGCTATCGCTGGGACGCTCCGTTGGTGTGGTGCGGAGCCGTCGAGGAGCACAAGCTCGAGTCACCAGGCGTCCATGTTGACTCAGCCCAAGAGCTGCTGCTCGTCACTCGTCGTCTCGCTGATCTTCTGCTGGCTCACAAATAGGGTCATAGCTGCAGCACTGCACCAGGGCGTCACATCAAGGACAAATGCCGAGTTCCGCCAAAAAAAAACAAGAAAAAGGAGAAAACTCCAAAAGATGCTTCTCGCGTGAAAACAAACAAGAAACCGAGCTTAAGGTGCGTTCAACAGCCCAAGCTAATCTGTCGCTCTCTCAGCCTTTTCTTCCTATACTTACAGCTAGTGACAGAGGATAAAGACGGCTTTGACCACATCAAAGTATATGACAAGGAGAAAACCAATAATTTGAATGAAGCGTTTCGTAAAACAAATAGTGAAAACGAAAGATCGGGGGATAAGACAATCACACATCCATCATCGATGAAGAAGTATAGATTATGTTGAATGGGGTTACCTAGCGATATTCTATCATGGACACCAAGAGAAGGGAAAGATCCACCTTCGCTACAAAAACTCAACAAGATCGACGGCCATTAAAGTACTTAGACAATGTAGCGTTTATGACAGTGACATAAGTAGTACCCGACACAAAAGTTATAGATGCGCTGCATGAGAGAGGAAACATTTATCCGTCATGCATCAGAAACGAAGAAAAAAGTATATAAGAAGCTAAAGTGACAAATGCAAGAAGAGTAAAAATTATGCATATGTATGCAAGGAGACATTTCGAAGATACGGCGCTTGAATCTGAAACTAAAAAGTGTATTAAGGGCCTTGGAGAGGTAATAGTTGCAAATGAAATGAAAACGATTGGGATCGTTAGGGACCTAGCGATCTTAAATCTAAGCTAGTGGGGACACTTTGTCGATACCTTTGAGTAAATATTCAAAGATATTAGACTATAGCAGTGGTACTCAACATAAACACCCTAGTAATCTCACCAACAGATCCAAGGTTTAAAATCATTAATGAAAATCACGAAGCGGCAATAGACGCATGAAGGGGAATGAACAAGACATATAACAAAATAATCAATGACTACTACTGGAGGAACATGGGCCCAGATGCAAGACAAGTCATTCTAAGATGCACATCATGCCAAATGATTTTCGTTTAAATTAAAATAAACCAAGCCATGCTCATTACCGTTACACCGAGTAGACCGTTCGAAATGATTCCTATAGACTTTTACGGACCTATCAGTAAACCCTCAGCGAACCAGTACACACACATACCATCTATGCAAGACTGTCTTACGAAATTTATTGTCCTCGCACCCGTGAAAAGAGCAGCAGCTAAAGAAACGATAAGAACGATCACAGATAAGTTTATAGCGTAGTTGGAGCCACCAGAACGTTTATTACTGGACCAGAGCACTCAATTCCTGAACAGAGGTATTCATGAACTCGCAAGGTTGTTAAAAATAGACAAAATGGGCAGCTCAGCATTCCACTCACAAACAAACGGTGCCATCGAAGAAATGCACCACGCTTTTATGGAGTACCTAAAGACCTACGTAGAAAAAAATGATTACTGGGACGAACATTTACTAATGTGCATACTTTCATACAATACAACGGACTATCAGAGCACGGACTCGTTTTTGGACAAAAAGAAGAAACGCCATCTAGTATCAAACTGCCACGCAAGGGCCAGACTTCTACTAAATATTTTCCAAATACAAATATGCCGTAGCTTGCCTGACTCCCTGTACAGGTCCTGCATAGGCAAAATAAAAATTTTCTGCATGTATAAGTTTAAGTTGTGCGCAATTCCTGAACAGGTCTGGTGCTTCTGCCTAAAGTAACATCAAATGTCTGCTATCGCAATATAGTTTCAACCTTTTTTTTAATTAGTCTAAAATAGATTTCAACTCTTATTCTTGATAAAACACTCGGAATAAATATAGAGTGCTCATAATTTGTAGAATAATACATTTCAGAAAAAAAGAAAACAAATAATTCTAACGGCAATAATGAAAAGAAGGTCAAACTTACAGTAATATAAGTGAAAATTCAGCTATCGAGTTTGATAATCAAGACATTCAAAGCAATATTTAGCCTGAAATCGTTAAAGATTTAAATACAACGACTGACAGTTTAAGAAGAATAGAAAAAACAATCAAACAATTGTTAACATTGGTGAAGTTCGTGATTTTTATGTATTATTTTAATGTCGATTACAATGTAAATAATGTCAGAGAAAATTTCAGTGCATTGATAAACAATGCTTTCGACTGGAGTGGCAATAGAATAAAAAGAGTTTTAAAAAACCTCAAGTGTGTCGGAGTTATCGGAGAAATAATTTGAAGATTAATTTAATTACTTATTATTTTTATTTTCTTACTGGGAATACATTTTTCTAATAGTTCCCATGAATCACACATAATCTACTTGCATTTCGTTGTTTTTTTAGTATTTATTGTTTTATCTCTTAAAAAACCTTTGTTTTTTTTTTATAACATAACTTTACCATTTCATTATGTAAAAGTCAATTCAGGACTAAAGTACAATATATTTGCCCACGTTCCCTGAGCTAAGGCTACCTGTGCATGAGCCTTAACAAGTCATGTGCACATGCAGTGTTGGATAAGATTCCATTAATGCCTGAGCAGGTGCTGCACAAACAGCTCAGACATCTGTAGAGGACCCGTTCAGAGCTTGAACTCAATTTCTATTTGGGTTCAAAGAGTTAGTTGAAACCCAGATAGAAATGAGAACTATTGCAGCAATAAACCTAGTTTAGCCGAAGTACCTATCGACGTATTACTATGACCGCATGCAAAATACAAGATATTTCTTAAAGAAAGAAATGGTTTACGTGCTATAAGAGCCATCAAAAAATAAATACGACGACCCCCCTTTCTTTAAGTATAACTCCGATTAGTTGGTGGTAGTTAAAAAATGGCTAAGAATTTCATCTGTACCGGGAAAACTCCAAGATTAGAAACCAATACGCAATCAATGTCGGTTTGAGCTTCGCCCAGATACGTAAGTGCTCCTCCTCTCATCCCTTTGAGAGCGAGCTGGTCTCCGAAATTTTCGGTTATTTTCCTTCTTTCCTTTTCTCTTCTAGGGTAGTGGTCCTAATGGACCTGTCCCATGCAAGGAGGTTAGTTTTTAGTCGGTAGGCACACTGGGTGAGTCCGACACTACCACCAGATGGTCTAGGGTGTCTATGAAGATTTTCCCCTCACTCCATCAAACAAACAAAAACTAATTATATCAGTGTTTATTTGTTGGAGGGCGGGTTCATTTCACAGTGTAGAAGAGCCAAATTGCTCGAGTTGCCAGTTTTATGAATAAAATTATCTTACAATATTTTTTATCGAAATTTAAATGACCTTGTCGAATAATGTATCAATCCCTGCTCTATCTACAGTGGTAACGTTCGATTATTGCTCTATTAAT
Source organism: Copidosoma floridanum (assembly GCF_036245765.1). Lineage (NCBI taxonomy): Eukaryota > Metazoa > Arthropoda > Insecta > Hymenoptera > Encyrtidae > Copidosoma > Copidosoma floridanum. Next base: position 21,395,668 of record NW_028321881.1, read on the forward strand.
TTTTTCCTCCTTTGAAAAGTAAATTAGACTAATTCTTTTTTTATTGTAAGAAAATTTTTTCACGTCTCTTTGTGCAAAGACAAAATTCTTGTACCTTAAAACTTAATTTTTTTTATGTACCTCAATTTTGTAGCAAATTATCAACTTAAACGAGATAAGATTAGATAAAAATTTTCAAATAAATTTAAATTTTTTAAATAAATGATGACTTAATAAAATTCAAGTTTTTAAACAGATTTAAAGAATCTTAGGACTCGCAATTGCCTGTAAGGGGTAAGTTTAAATAAAAAAGTACACTTAATTTTTCAATTTCTTAAATTTATTCAATTTTATCATAATAAGGAAATTGTTTTTCCAATTGCTGTATTTATTCCTTACATTGATGAGGATTCTTTGCTAAATTCTAACTAACAAAATAATTTGACTTGTCATCAAAAAAGATTTTAACCTATGTTACCATCAGGATAATAACTCTAAAACAAGGAAATTCAAGTTACATTTCAGGAATAAAAAAAAAAAATTGAAAAATTAAATTTTTTTTATATAGAAGTAAAGTCAGCTGAACCCCCTTGTTTTGGAGTTATTATCCGGATGGTATAACAAATTGTTATTTGCAAATAACTTATTATGGTATTTTGCAGTTATTTCCAGATGATAGAAATTTTTTCCTTTTCCAATTAGTAATTCCATGTGTTTTTTCATATGGAATTACATATGGCATCACCAAGCTAAAACCCTTTATGTAATGCCATATGTAAAACCATGTGTAAGGCCATATGGCTTTCCTGAAAGTATTACAGAAGTAATTCAACATAGAATTCCAACATTTTATTTGGGTGGGTCAAGCACTGAAAGTTCAAGTAGGCACCAGTTAGTATTAGTAATACGCTACGGGTATACTTACACTGATACTCACAATCTTGGCCTTCGTACCCTCCCCTCTTCCTCTCGGTGTGTGCGCGTCGTGGTTGTTACCGGTGCACAGGAGTTCCAGGTTTGGATAGGCAGCGGATGTCCGCGTCTCAGGCTCGCTGGAAAAGATAAGTTTCCCTGCACGTCAGTGCCTTTTACAGCCGACTCGCAGATAATTTGCCGCTGTAATCTGCGCTATCTCTGCGCACTATCGCTTATTCAATTTTCCGATAATCCTTGTGCGTACCTTATCTAGAATCCTGCGTGCAATTGACAGCGCACGTTATATGATTCGCGCCGACTCTTTGAATTTCGACTTGGGGGATTTGATGTAATTTTATTAATAATTATAAGAAAAGTAAACAAATAAAAGGATATAAATAAAAAGTATATATCATAAATTTCTAGGTCATAAAAGATGCCTCCTGACAATATAAACCACAATACGAAAGCTCCTATAAAACAACAGGAATTGATAATTTTATGATCAATAGATATCAAATAAAATTCCAATGATATCTTTTTTGGCCCCGAACGCGCCGGGAGCATATGTACACAAAGAGTAAAATCATGGAGCAACGCATAGTAACGATGGAAAAAATACCACTTTTTTTAAGCGTTGGCACTAAAGGGCCGTTGATTTGCACTTTCTCTCGGATAATCTATAAAAAGGGCTATTTTTAAAAGCTGTAAAGATTTAAAACTCACAAAAACATGTAAAAAAAAAAAAAAATTTTCTCCTATCTCACAACGTTATTACCAAGCAACAAAGTCCTGGAGCTTAATCTCTACATTTTTTATCGCCACAAAAATACAAATTCATATTCAACTTATTTCAAAATCTGGAAAATTTAAAAGATTACTGTGAGGGTACCTTAAAAATCTGATCTCTCACGCAATGGATTCTTCATTTATCGATTTTGACGCTGCTGTTTCAATCTTGATAAATTTTTTGCGTCAGTTTCTTGATGCCTCAAATTTTATTCATTAAATGCATTTGAAGTTTTCCTTCCAATTCGACTTCTTGCGACTTTGGACATAGTTAAGACTTTTGTGAGCCCTACAGGCTGTCTTTTTCCAACTTTGTTAAGTTCTAATGTATTTGTTAGCAAGGTAGTTCGACGTCCGATGACCCTTAAAGGGACCGGCGACCTTCTTAAGTAAACTCTTTTTTGGCTGAAGTTTTCAGCAAACGTGATTGCCTCAATACCTCAGGGTGATTTTCTCTGGCCTACTCTGATCGGAAGGAAAACTACAACATTTGAAGCTTTGGAGCCAGTTGTAGAGCTCTTTACCAATGTTGTTCACGACAACGCGTTTTTAAAAATGTTAATAAAAACTCTAAAGCTGCTGCTGCTAGTTGCGAGAGAGTACGGCCGAATTCAGAAACATTGATTGACGTCACAGCCGTGAACTAGCCTTTACACTTACATGTACATTACCTACCAAGTAAAATTTCGGCTATACTGGCTTTTCTCGCTCGCAGGCACCAGCAGTAAGGCTTTGTCTCTTGAGCATATCAATCGCTCAGCAAAAATTTGTTGCGTCGTTAACGACCTTTTGCGACTTCTAATGTCGAATTTATCGAGTCATGAATCTCTCCAGAATAGTTCGTTTCGTTTGTAGTCTTTTTACATTCAGCTATTTGTTTTTTGTTCCTTTCTCAACCAAACAAACAAGCAAGCAAGCAAGCACACATATTTTGTTATAATATTAAGTTTATTTTTATTGTTATACTTTCTTGTTAATAAATTTGATTCAATTGTTTTATAGTAAAACGAAACGAGTGCGTGTTTCATTTTTAATCTCGAGCTTTGTGAGGTCGTGTCAAGCCCTGTTGAAAAGCTTTTGGCGCTGTAGAGGCAGCAATTTTTGATCCGGCGGCACAAGTGCCTATATCGCGATACGCCATTAGCTATTGATTTTAAAACTCATAGTTGGTATTGCCGCGAAAACATTCAAATGTCTCCTGGTATAATGTCAAAGACGTTGGTGTTTGAAAAAACTAATGTATCAATATTTTTATAACCTGCAAAATAGAAAATTTCAAATAAAAATTAACATTTTTTCCCCAATTCTATGATTTATAATTTTTCAATGGGGCGATATTTTTCAGTTGTGTTGGCTCAAACGTTAAGTACTTGTGACGCAAATGAATCAAACTTTAGGAAACCGTTTATTAAGATTTTAGATAGATGCAGTGTATAGAACATATGGAAAAGCTTGAAAAAAGCTTTACACTTGTTTCTATGAAAAACATTCTTGATAGGTTGTGCAAGATCTATAAAAAGTAACGCTAAAAAGATAATAAAATTTCCCGTGGACTCATAGCTTAGAATATGTATATTACACATGTGTCATTGAAATAACAGTAATACGTGGAAAAGTCATTAAGGAAATGCATAGTTAAAAAGCTGTGTGAAGATGACGACCGTGCTGGGGAAAAATTTTTAGTTAAAAATAAAGCTAAAAATTAAGCAAAAAAAACAAACCAGGGGGGATAAATGGGTCATGGGACCCACGGTAAGAACGAAGTTCTTTAAACATGAGATGAGTATAGACACAATTTCTCAGGTAACAAGGGGGTCGCCAGACCCACAGGAAGAACGAAGCTCTGTAAACGTTAGTACTGCATTCATGTTGTTTACTAAAACAAACACTTGAAAAACGAATAAAAAAAAATAAAAAAATAAAATAGTTTACTACTTACGATGGTTGAACTTCGTGAGAACGTCGTGCATAAATACAGTACTCACGAAGTTCAACCATCGTGAGTAGTAAACTATTTTATTTTTTAATTTTTTTTTATTCGTTTTTCAAGTGTTTGTTTTAGTAAACAACATGAATGCAGTACTAACGTTTACAGAGCTTCGTTCTTCCTGTGGGTCTGGCGACCCCCTTGTTACCTGAGAAATTGTGTCTATACTCATCTCATGTTTAAAGAACTTCGCTCTTACCGTGGGTCCCATGACCCATTTATCCCCCTGGTTTGTTTTTTTTTTTTTTTATTTTATTTTATTTTTTCTCTTTATTTCTTGTTTTTTTTCTTTATTTCTTGTTTTATTTTTTTTTGTATTTCTTGTTTTTTTTTTTCATATTTTATTTTATTACATTTTTTTTCATTTTTTCTTTATTTCTTGTTTTATTTTTTTTTTCCATTTCTTGTTTTATTTTTTTTCATATTTCATTTTATTACATTTTTTTCGTTTTTTTGTATTTCCTTTATTTAATTTCATTGTTATTTTAATATTTAATCTTTTTTTTTTCATTCCCTTTTTTTTTTTTTTAATTTATATAATTATGTGACATTGTAACATAATTAGTTAGTCGAATTCAAAATCTTAAAAACCATTGATACGTTGTGCAACTCTATCGTATATGTTTATTTTAATAATTTATTTATAAAATAATTTATTTATAACAGTAATTATTAGCATTACTGTAATGCCAACAAAAACCTCAGGTTTAATAAAAATTGGTCGGTATTTTATGCATCAAATGCATAAAATACAAATATTTAATGCGTAATAACGCGCCTTATTATGTTTAATCTACATAACCATATTTATGCTAATTAAATTTTTTTTTTTTGAATACAAATACACAATTTATCATGAATTAAATGTAGTATCAGTGAATGCATATAAAAATGGAATATTATAGTTACGAACCGCACGGAAAGTACAAGAAACCGAGTTCCCATAGTCGGCAGCGCTCGTAGCAGAGTGTGTAAGGTACTGGGCTAACTTGCAGGAGGTTGAGGGTTCAAATCTCTTTATTGGAAAATGTTTTTTTTTTTTTTTTTTTTTTTTTTTAGAATTGTAAAAGAAAAAAATTCAAAGTGAAAGAAAAATTATTGTGGGAGAATAAAATTAAAATTTGTTAAAAAATTAATTGCTTTAGAGTGTGAGGGGGAATGGTGGGTAAAGGTGTGCAGAAGAGTAACACGGCACGGTTGGCAGATATACATATATAGTGGGGAGAGGGGAAGTGTATGGAGAACAGTAGGTGAGGGGAACGGGGTAAGGGGGGAAACTTGAAAGGCAGAGACTTTGGGTGAAACCACTTTCGTTTCAAAAAAAAAAAAATCTGTCGGTTTTAAAATTCCAGCCCCCCGAGTAACGCGACATAAAGAACTTCGTTCTAAAATTTAGCTGTATTTAAAATATTATTAGCTGTACCTATCTGTATTTTTAGCTGAAAATATGGCTGAAAACGTATGTGTATGTACTGGCTCATAATGAACTGTTTTAGCCATATTTTTAGCTGTAAATAAATCTGCAAATATACGTCCATGTACTGATTCACAATTCAACTGTGTTTAAAGCTGTATTTTTAGATATATTTTCAGCTACAAAAACAGTTGTATTATTTATTTAAAAATTACCCTACTAAAAAATTTAAATATATTTTGCACATAAAATATATACATGCACGCAGAGAAAAAAATGGCATCATCGCATGAGAGCGTCAATGCGATGAGCCTGTGCGGCACGCCATGCTTTTTTACAGTAGCTGCTACGAGCCAAGCGCAGGCTGCTATGTAGCTATGGCGTCGCCATTGTCTATGCCGTAATGTCATCATGAGACATGAGCCTAGCGCCAGAAATTTAACGGTTTAAAGCAGAGATTCGACACCTTTAACGCATTGACTATAGCTATGGGCAAAACGCAAAGCGGCGATGGAGTTTTGTCCATTGCCGTCTTGCGTTTGCTTCTCCCACTTTTTGTTTCCACACTATATGCTCTCTCTGCAGCATTCACGCACTCGTTGCCTGCACAGCTTATAAATACCTATGTATAAGTATGTTCAAATGCGTGTGTACATACACTGCAGTTGATAGCCTTGAAAAAAAAGAACGTAAAACAGCTGAAGCAGAACTACGTATCGCTGGAGTGTGGGTCAGTTTATATTTATCATTTTTACAAACTAAACAGATACAAGCATTTTTCAAAAGCTGTTTTCCTGATTCTTCAATGCTGCAAAAGATTTCAATGTCTGAAAAGTGCGTAAGAGATATTTTAGTACAAAATATTTCGCTTGCACATTAGGAACGACTGATAAAAATTCTACGAAATAGAAACTTTTCTGTAACGGTAGATGAATCTATGAATAATAAGTAGATAAATACATGTGCATCAATTTAGATACTTTGACGAAGAAATAAAATGACATAGTAAATACATTGTGGGACTTATTACTTGTATATGATAACGATATTAAAATATCTGTAAATGCTAAGCATTTATACGAATTGATTGTTCAATCGTTTGTAGTTGCGGGAATCGACATTTTAAATATAATTTCTTTTTTAATGGATGGTTCTAATGTGATGATAGTCAAGCACAACTCCGTAATATCAAGGTTTGAATATGTTATACCTGACATTATACCAACAAAATATGCTTGTCACATTGAGCATTTATGTGCTCGCGGACGTGGCTTGGTTCAGTCAAGCCAGCGGCTGTGTGTTGGCACACTGGCGTACAACTGACGACACAATTCGCTGTGAGGATGAAGATCAGCAGCGCTCCAGCGGATTTTTTCCAAGACCTGAACGTGTCGTGAGCAGATTGTTGGGCCGTGATACATACGGACTCGGTGACATGAACATTTATTGCAATTAATTTAGAGCTCGTGGTACTCTGCACTTATAATATATAAAAGTTTGTGTAATGAGTTATCCATAAAAATTTTTTAACCTATCACAGTGCTGTGTATCACCAACAATTATGAAGGGCGATGATGCGGATGACACAAAAAGGTCATGGGCATCCTTCCTGACAAATCTCACCCGAGATTTCATCTGATATCTCATGTGATTTCTCACCTGAGATCTCAGGTGAGATTTCTGAAAGAAAAATAAATAAAAAAGTTTTGTGCAACGATTATAATTCATATACTAATGGAATGATTACCTAAAATATCAACAGTTATAGAAAAAAAAAAAAAATTCGGCTAATATGGGACACGAATTCGAGCCCCCAGTATATCAGGCAAGCATCTTAGCGCTTGGCCAGAGTGGATAAGTTACTAGTCCGACAATTAACGTGTGTTATTGTTTTTCTTATTCACAACTGAATCATACAATTACTCTACCTGAAATTCTTCAAGTAGTATACTAAGTTTGAAAAGTTTGAATAACATGAATAGCTTTAAGGATTTCCAACTTTTATAAGTGTTTTTTCAAAATATAATAATATACACGCAAGCAATTTGGATTTTTTTAAAATAATTTATTCACAACACATCAAGTCCCTCTGTTTTATATTGTAGTTTTTCTTTATAATTACATTCAAATAAACGTTTATAATAATTATTAAAAACTTATGCCTTACTTGGATATAAAGCCTCCTCAAGAGTAACTTTATGAGAGAAAATATTGTTTGTGAAGAAAATAATGTTCCTAATTATTGTATAGTTGGTTAACTATCAGAAATAAGATTGGGAAAAATTATGTCTATTAATAATTGTATGATTCAGGTGAGAAATCACATGAGATACCAGATGAGATCTCAGGTGAGATTTGTCAGAAGGGATATACATGTGTATATACGTGTGTGTCTCTCTGTGTGTGGTTGTCGACTGCAGCCGCTGTGCCAACGACGGCGACGACTGTACACAGTGTACACTTTGCTTTTTGTAACTAAATCAAAGACATACTGAAGTTACTGTCAGTCAATTATTAAATTTTTATGAATAACTTATTGCACTAACTTTCATATATTAAAAGTGCAGAGTACCACGAGCTATCAATTAGTTACAATAAATAGTTATGTCACCAAGTCCGCATGTATCATGGCCAGGGGTGGGTAAACGGCAGTAGTCAGAGGTTTTCTACCGTATGAAAGTATAAAATTGTATTAAACGTAAGAAATTGTATTAAACGTAAGAAATTGTATGAAAATGTATGAAACTAATATGTAATGGTTGTAGGTAAAGAAAATGTACAAGACATTAATTCTTGCCCCGGGAAATTCAAAATTGCATGGAAATAGATAGTAATTTTGAATTTCGCGGGGAAAGAATAAAGATAGTGTACCATCTCATATATAGATCATATATTAAAAAGTACACTAAGTAAGGTTATCTTTTAGACTTTGTGATGTCATTCAGTCCTTTATCAATAAAGAAAATATAACTATTTGAAGAGATATTATTTTACGTATTCAAATAGCCAATAAAGTAGAATGGACGCTGATAGGTAAGCTAAGGACTTCAAAATTTAATTCTTGTTTCGCAATTTGGAAAATATACTCCTTGTTATAAAATATTTAAATATTCATTTATTTAGGAAAAAGCGAATAGATGAAGCTTTGGCAACTTTTTTCTTCGGTTGCAATATTCCATTCGTCAATGTAGAGTCTGATTATTTTATTAATTTTTTTACAACAGCTCAATGCAGATTATTCTCCTCCAACAAGAAAAACTCTTTCGACTTCCATTTTGAACAGAATGCACAATGAGTACTATGATAGTATAAAAACAGATGAGATAAAAAATGGAATTTTAATGATAGATGGATGGAAAAATAAAGTTGCAAATACAAAAAATGTTGTAGCTATTGTTCGCACTTCATCAGGACAAAATTTATTTTTAGACTCTTGGAATTTCAGCGATTCAAGAGAAACTGGCGAAGCTCTTAGTATTGTCGTTAATCAGTGTATTAACATTGCACTCAATGAACTAAATATTAACATATATGCAGTGATTTCGGACAATGCATCCAACATGATAAATATGGGACAGCCTGTAAATATATGGCACCTTACATGCAATAGCCATAGTGGCAATCTACTTTTCAAGTCTCTAACTGATAATGAATTTGATCAGAAAGTATCTGATGTCGTGAAAGACTTTAGATCACCTAGTTTAGAGGCTCAGCTATTAAATTTAAGGGGTCGAAAAATGATATTAGCTGGAGAAACTCGTTGGTGCAGCAAAAGAAATAGTTATAGACGTTGCCTTCAAAACTTAAACTACATGCGTAACATTATTGAAACGAATCAACTAAGAGAGCTGGAAAATCAGTTTAATTTTAGAAATGAGGTCATAGAAACTGTTTTAGATGACCAATTTGGGATGCAATTGACTAGAGCATTATTAAACTATGACCCTGTATGTGAATTGGTCAACACATGTCAAAAAAGTGACTGCAACATTTCATATGCAGTTGAGAAATGGTTGAGCTTAGAACTTCCATTTTTAGGAGACAATAGGCAGTTTGACAGGGTTTTACGTGAACGTCTGAGAAAAGTATTAAATAAGTATGGGTTAGCTGCAAATTACATTGACCCAAATTATAAAGGTCGCCGATTTTCTGATAATGCACAGTACGTTGCACTAAAGAATGAGTTTTTTAGGGAGAATTTGAGTCGAGAAGGCTTAGCACAATTGAATGAATATACCAACCAAACTGGAACTTTCCAACAATTATTTGCAAGACAATACAACTCTTGGGAAGTTTTTTGGAGAGCTGCTCGTCATTATTACCCAGAGTTATTCATTTTAGCAACAAAATTACTTAGCATACCATCATCTACTGGCGATCTGGAAAGGTTGTTTAGCGAATGGACATATGTTCATAATAAACTGCGAAATCGCTTAAAAGAAGATAGATCGAAAAAATTGATAGCCTTGTACTACAAATTAAGATTGAAATATGCAGACGCCATGGCAGATTTAGAAGAACAGGAAGATAATGATGATTAATAAAAATATTTTCTTATTTGATTTTATTTCGCTGCATAAATATGCAAGTTCGTAAATTTTTTCAATTCATTTTTTATACCACTCAATTAGTCCACGTTCTCATCTATTAATTAAATGAATTTATTAGCTTATTTAATCATTCGATATTTATTGGATAAATTAAAAGTGAGAAACGTGATTTACATAAATAATATATTTCATTTTTAATCAATTTCACAAAAGCACGTATTCGTACAATTTTTCGTTTTTATAATATGATAATATTAAGCAGGAAAAAAAATTATAAATTAACACATCGATAGTCAGATAAATTACAATAATATTATTTATATGTATCACCTAAAAACTCTACCTGAGTACTCATATTTGATATTATTTAAACTGATAATTACATAGTTAATCATAAACTTAAAAGTAACTTTATATAAACAAATGATCAAGTAGTAGATACAAAAATAGTTACGTAATACTTTTATCACATATGTTTTAATAACACACACACACACACACACACACACACACACAATCTAAATAAAAAATGGTCACGTATTTTTTTATAGTCTATTATAATAAAGAAATAATCTCACAGTAGCTGTGTACTAATGTGCTCTTTCATTTATTTTTAAACAAAAATATAATTTTTTAAATTTATCATCATTGCTTGACTCACACTGCAAATTACAATCAAGATCTTTTAAGTGTGTAAATGCGGGGATTCTCTGACACTTGTCACAAAATTTGGCAAAAGTTTGGTGTGTTTTTTCTACATAACGCCAAAAAATATCAATTGATTGAATATTTTTTTCGAATAATTTAGTAAACACCCCTTTACTATCTTCAAAATCAGCTAGAGCCTTCATGTCGTCCTCTTTAAATTTGTCGATAAAAAAATCATATATTTTAAGAATAAGTGAATTATCAATTAAATTAATGTTTTGCCCTTTATAAATTGTGTGTAAGTAGTACGCAACGGAAACTAAATCATTAAAAATAAATTTTGATTCTTCTTTAATGTATTTCAAGAAATCATTATTTTCACATTTAATGATTAAGTTAATCCAATCATTGGCTGCATCAGCTATGTTATAGTGTAATAACGATTTTTTTTCTAAAATTCTTAAAAGTACACTTAAAATCTCTACCTTGCTCTTCAGTTCATTTTCAAAATCAGAATTAAATGCTACTTTAATAATTCTTTGGTCAAAACAAGACTGATTTTCTGCTACTAATATTTTAATTGTTTTAAGATTCTTAAATAATGGTAAAAAAACGTTTGACACGTTGTGTTCAAAATCTGAGCTGAAATCATACATTTTTTCACCTCCTCGGTTTAACAGATTTTTTTTATTTTCATCCTGAGAAAATTCTCTTAAAATAGTTGTTACTTGACTGACAAAATCATGACTGAGAATATTGTCGGCTAGTGACTTTATTCTTACTGATAAACAAGAGAAGTACCAATATGAGGTATCCTTGCCTTCAAATATATGAGGTACAGTCTCCTTAATGTTAGATACAATAGCAAAAATTTTTGCTTCAGAATTTTCATGTACTACCTTAAGAGATTCAGAAATAAAATCTTTTTCATTTTCAGTATTTTTACAACAATGAATAAAAGCACTACTGTTAGTTTGATCTCTTACAACGCTAACAAAACAGCTAGATCGTTTTTGGTCACTTATTAATAAAACACAATTATTTTTACATTTGAGCTCGCCAACATCTAAACTCATGTATAAATCATTCAGGATTTTTTCAGATATTTCTGTTAAAGTAGGTGGTGTGTATGCCGGTCTGAGTTGTTTGACAAAATCGACGAAATATTGTGATTCTGTACTAGTCAGTTCAATGTTATGACTTATTAAAAATTTCAACAAATTTCTGTTAATTTGCGAATAAGTGAGACTGTCAATAGTATCTACAAACGATGTGATGCTTTCGCTCTTTTTAATTTGTTTTTTTTTGTTAGCAGAGGTGCACTCAGACGAAGGTTCTATTTCTTTTTCACTAGTTAAAGATGAATTATTGCTTATCTAAATCACAAAATAGCACACTATACGTTTCATCGACTTTAATGTAAATTAAAAATATTAAAAATAGCTTTTTACCTGAGGAACTTTCATCGAACTCATCCTTTTTGATGTAACGAGTACTTCGACATCATTTTTCTCAGACATGCCAATGCCAATGCCACTTCGACTTCTGTGTTGTCTGTCTAAATTTTTCATATCAGATTCATCTGACGACGAATCAGTTTCGTTTTTTAATGGGCAGTAGTTTCTGTGTATGTTAAATATAATTTTAATTTACGTATGTACAAAACTCATGACAAGACTTACTTATGAGCCAATGTGTGTAAAAGTATGAAATATAGATAAAGTTAAGACAAATAATTAACACTACACTGATTGTGAGTTACCTATATTAAATACTTATTTATGTATAATTTCTGGAGTAAAAATAACTTTAAAAAAAAAACATAAATAACCTATGAGCCCTCAACCTTGATTCAGCCGTATTTTGCAGCGTTTTTTTACAAGACGGGCAAAAAGCTGTCAGTTTTCCTTCGATGAAGACTTCTTCGAATTTTCCTTCTTTCCAATAGGCATTTTTCGGTCTTACTGTGCGTTCCATTATTTATTGCTTTCTAAACAACTTTTTTTTTTTACAACTTTTATAAGTGTGCAATGCTACGATCACTATTTTAAAAAAGAGAACGACAGAGTTAAGTTAGGAGTTCATCACAATTCCAACCAACAAAAAGAATTTCTCAAAATTTTTTGATATTTGTAGTGGATGTCTTGAAAATATCTCATACGCACCTTAAAACATCCTGAAGAATTTTTTTTTTCATAAAGATGTCTTAAAATAAACATTCGAAGCTTACAAGACATCTTACAAGAAACCCTGAAGAGCCTTAAGAAATTATATTGGATATGTCGTAAACTGTATGAAAGTCAAAAGTTTTCTACAGTATGAAACATACTTTCATACACGTATGAAACTAACTTTTCAGACATTGACTTTTCTACCTACCCACCCCTGATCATGGCACAATAATTGGCTCCCGACACGTTTAGGTCTTGGGAAAAATCCGCTGGAGCGTTGCTAGTGTTCATCCTCACAGCGAATACGCTAGGTAATTATCTCAAAAAAGTGCGGCGAAAATGTGTAAAAGGGGGGTGAAGAAACTTTATATTACTAAGTTATAACTACATAGACATCTCATTAGGTAAAGTTCATCACGGAAAACACGATTCTGATATTAGTTTCATTTCAAAATCTTTTAATTTTTTAATATTAACGAAATATAAAGTGGAAATTTTCACCCTAAAGTGGCGCTGTCGGCGGCAGTTACCTAGCGTATAGCGCACTCTAAAAAGTGCAGTTGATACAGTCGCTCCTGGCGGCGGTCGTGGCTGAGCGGTCAGCATAAAGTTTCGCGAATCCTTAGGCCCGTGCTCCGCCTTTTGGGCGGAGCATTTCACTACAATATTTCGGACTCTTAAATCCATTTATTTAATGAATCGAAACTACCTGCTCCCCATCTACATGAAAATCTCCGAAGTTCGTTCGGTAACACTCTATCATCACCTGATTGTACGTCTTTAGTAAATTTAATTTACAACTATATGTCAAAGAGTTCAAAAAGGTCTTGGAAGTTCAGAATAATCCAACAAATTTTAGACTTGCTCGTTTTACAAGCATCATGCCCCTGTCAAACAAGTTGGTGATCACTGTATCAGTGCATCCTGTGAATCCTTAGGGGATGGTTAGCATTAACAGAATTCTTCAGGAATGAGTTGATTAATTCAAAGGACAAGAATAACTTTACAGAGGTAGATAATATACTAAAATTGCTGACTTATGATACTCTGGTGGCACACTACATGTTCCTAAAAGGAGCTCTATCATAATTCGTAAACCTTAATGAGAAATTACGAACAGAAAAATGTAGAGTTCCAGAAGATGGCAATAAAGTCTTGAATGTTTTTTTTAGACTATCTGAAGCTGTTCATGAATACTGGCTATATACAAAGAAATGCTACCGAATATTTGATAGATCGTATAAATATATTGGATCGAAACAGTTGTAAATGTGCTACAGATATACATATCGATAAAAATACTGAAGATTTTTCTCAAATAGTATTTATTGACCAAAGACATTAAACGTTTTTTCAAACAGTCTTATTTAGAATTTTATGTAGACTTATGTTTACAGATGCAGAAAAGATGTCATTTCAGTAATTCTAGGACATTTAAGTTAATGTGTTTCAATCTAAAAAATGCCTTGATTCAGAAATTCTACGAAAAATATCGAACCCCTGCAACATTTTCCAAAGTTATCGAGTAATAATTGATTCAAAAGATATGAAACTACAAGATAAAATAAATCAAGAGTGGATGAATTTAACAAAATGTGATGTAATTAAAAAAATCATCATTTGTGGCAGACTCTTTCTGGAACGAGATTAAAAAACATAATGGTCATGATAATTGTTCATCTGTCAATCTAGCAACTTTTTCCTTGATATATTGTGTATTCCTAAATCAAATTCAACACCCGAAAGAACATGGAGTAAACTATTTCTAGAGAAAAGTGACCTCAGATCACGATCAAACTATGAATCCACCCGTGCAATTATATTTGCTGTACAGTACCTACATAAAAGACCAAGATGGATTGAGTAAGTTTGAACCAAATTAAGAAATGATAGATCAAATGTTAAAGAAGAAGAAAAAATTGAAATGTTCCAAAAAAAATTCAGACACTGAATATCATTTTTTTGGGGACATAGGAATAACAGATTTCATTGTACATGAATCAAAAGTTTTCGAAACACTTTATTTATCGATATACATATGGAATTAAATCATGATATGTACGATGAGAGCCCTTTTTCATTCAATAACGAAGCTAACCAAAAAAATACTCCGGATGACATTTATTTGACAAAACCTTGTAAAATCATAAAATTAGAAAAAGTCATCACCGACAGTGCTTATATAAGTTATCACCCTGCAATCGAATGTGAATACAATACACGCAAAGTGCTACAGCATAGTGACAGTCAAGAATCACAATCAGATAGTTTATCAAATTTGAAAATAACTGTCGATAAGATGACTATAAACTGTGCAAATTGTATGAAAATAAAAAAACATTAAAGTATGAATCCAAGTAAAAAGCAGTTTGAAAATTTAGATGATCTAAAGAACATTGTGCTAATGGAAAATGGAGTCCTACTTAATATTCAACATTATAATAGAAAAGATCTCTAGTTTACCGATAGCGAGATATAAAAGTATATATAATCACCCCTTCAGAAATTACCGTGAAATTGACGTTTACGGAAACCCACTTTCGAATTTTAATAAAAATTATGAGTTGTCACTATTCTCATATTCATATTTAACATTATTTGGCAAAAATGTAGATGATAGTTCAATCAAGGGAAGCGTGATTGATGCATTCGAAATTTATTTGGAAAAGAAACACAATATAACTGTACTTTCGACTCAAGTAACAGTTTTCTGGTGGAAATGTCATGTAAGGAATTAGATGAAAATTTTTTTAAGTTACATTTACAAGGAAATTTACAAGGTGTGATATTAGCACCATATAAACTTCAAAACCATTGGTGCTACATGAAAATTGATGTATATAATAGAACGTTGACGCACTATGGTCCTATGATTTTGAATTTTCAATACATACGCAATAGATTAAAAATATGTGCAGATACTTTGGAAAAATGTCTCAAAATTTCTAAAAATCATTGCAACAATAATATAAACTTAATTACTAACTGGATAAGAAAAATTGACAGGAGACGTAAATTCACACAAAAAGGTAATTATAATTGTGGCGTTGTGATAATGAACTATATGGAGTATGAGGCAAAAAAAAAAATTTCATATAAATTTTGATCCTTATCAATTCAGGATGACAATAGCTTAAGTACTACTCGTAAATTCAGAATGCATGAAATTCACTTGTCAATTTTGTTTCTCAAGACGCACTGATTTACAAATCCTCAATGCATAGAATTCCAATGCAGTACTTGCAAAAGTTTTTTACATAGACAATGTATTGAAAGAAATAATATTGCATTACATTTTTTTAATTTGCGCTTTATGCAAATAATTTTAAATTTATGATAAAAGTAGATACAGTTGCAAATATAAAATTTTTTCATTGACTACTAAGCAACATAACATTTCAGAAATATTAACACTTTGGAATGTACTACTCTGTATGTGACTGAAAAATTCGCCACAAGTTATATGACAGTGTAATTCACCATTATTTATATGGCTGAGAAATTTGTCACAAATTACAAGGCTGAGTAATTCGCCGCTATTCATATGGCTAAGCAATCCGCCGCAATATGCATGTCTGAGTAACTCACCGCAACGAAGTAGTTATGGCTGAGTAATTCGCCACGACATACATGGTCAAACGATTAAATATTTCATGATTACTACTGATAATGAGGTAAAATAAATAAATCATTTACGTAGGGGAAAAATAAGGTTTACTGCTTTTGCTGAGTGGTAAGATAAATTATGAAAATAGTTTAATCGGAACATTGATTCAATACTACTATTTAAATAAGGACTTTTCTTTGTAGTTGGCTGAAACTACATATCTTATTCATTCCTAGCGACAAATGCAATATAATCAAACAATTTTTTATGCGGGCATTTAGTTTACTAATTAATAAAATATGCCGCTTTCTTCGTAAAATGTTAACAAAACAAATTTCATAAACCAAATGACACTCTCAACCTTGTGAACGCAGAGAGAAATCGTCAAATTATATTGCATTGAAAATCATATTTTGTTTTATAATTCCAACCATTTTCGTAGCTAATGATGTATCAATATTGCTCATCTACCTATAAATTTTTTCAACTATATTATTTCATTAAGTATGTGTATATGGGTGCGTCCAAGCAGAGCGGGCCAGCCAGCGCTCGTGACGCATTTTTCGTGTAAAATGCGCTTGTTCAACTCACTCAAAGTCAAAGGCAAATAGCTAAAAAAATTATCAAAGCACATAGATCGATAGATTTTGATCTGATCTTCACGATGGTGTGGTCGGTTTCTGAGGAAAAATCTTTTTTCGTGGAGAAAATCGACTTACAAGTTCAAGTCTTTATTTTTTAAGGTTTGACTTTATTTCTATTTATTTAATTTACTCTTATCGAAAGAGCAACGTTTAAACTACATCTCCTCAAATTTTCAGAGTGGGATGAGCATGGGTTTACGAATGGCAAGCAAAAGAAAATCGCATTGCGTGATCTGACGCCACTGCCCGAGCTCCGTGCCGCTCAGTGCGGCAACACAACACGGCACTTCACAAGAAAAAAGCGTCGCGAGAGCTGGCTGGCCCGCTTTGCTTGGACGCACCCATATATGTATCAGACAAGTATCAAAAGTTCGAATATTAGATACAAATGGTGTATCTTCTTTTTTCATTACTTTCATTTCTATTGCATTCAGTAAAACTAATGTTTTATATGTATTAAAAACTACGTTTATCAATATATTATTTGTACATCTAAGAATATTGCTTAAACCAATTTAATATTGTAATTTAATTTTTTTAGATACTATATTTAAATAAGAATACGAAAAATATTTATAGATAAATATTGTTAATAAGTATAATGTGATTAAGTCGTCAGAGTTCAACATGGCTCCCTAAAACAATATAAATATTTACATAAATAAAATTATTAAAATTGATTAACTACTTGAACCTACGCTAATAAAGTTTATACACCAAACCTACTTTTTTATTATTCGATCATCTCATTATTAATGTAATTTGTATTTTAGTTGTCATTTAAGGGGGTTATACTGGTACAATACGCGTTAAGAATTTGGGATATCAAGATCCAAGCTGCTTGTACACCATTCTCTTCTCGTAAAAATGAATTTTTATAAGTGGATATACTCGCGCATGCGCAGTTTGAGTCTAATCTAGTCATTTGTTTGCTTCATTTTTATCAAATTTTTGGTAAAATGTGTTACTTTACACTACAACATCTCATAAACTATAAAGATAGGCCTTCTGAAATTTGGGACGATGCTTTTTAATATAGTTAGGTTCAACATATTAGTTTTTTGCGAAAATCCATAGAAAATTAAACGAGTTATTTGAGAATAAGCATCTTTGGCAGCGAGCTCACGTCAACTTCTCTATAAGAGCCCGTGTACGACAAAAAAACTTTACAAAGCCAGTTCCTCTAAAATTTGAATATGATATGGGTAGTGATAAAATAAGTGTTTCATAATTTTGTTTTAAAATTCTATGAAAAATGAAATATCACGATAACCCTCTTAAAGTATACAAGTAAGTATTTTTTAAGATTTCTATTAAGATGAACACGTTTAAGTCAAATGCAGATATATGCAATGATTTGGTTCTTTAATATTATTGTTTATTTTACAACATAAACATTGTATCTGTACAGTTATCGGAAATCATACGAGAGACGTTAATGGGTAACTAAGTCACGATAGTGGCTTAAGAATTGATAAAAAATTTTGACTTTCCAAAATTGTTTTTTCGGTAAAATACCCAAACTATAGCCACTTGTCATCTATAGATTTTTCAGTTAATTACAAGTTAATAGTTACAACTATCTCACCACCAGTCTTGTGTAGCTGAGCAAAAAGATTAAAAATTTTCAGAAAAAGTTCATGCTTACGCATACATATGAGCGAACGCGAAAGAGTGTTTGTGTGTGGATCTGTGTATGTATGGCGTAGAAGTGTGAACGGATAGATCGCAAGTGTGAGATGTGTAAAGTCGACCAGCAGTCAGTCAGCGTGTAACTGCCAAGTAGTGCGCATGTATAACGGGAAGTGATGAATAAACAGCAAGTAAGATTACGTACGTACAGTGTCTTTCTCTTCATGTCACTCCCAAGCACTCCCAAGTAAATACACAACATTCAACATCTGAAAATATTGAAAATACTGACAAGACAACTTTTATGTATTATCAAATATATTCAAAATTTCTAAAATATTGTCTCGAACCTGATCCAAATGATTATTAGAAAAACATAAGAACTCCCAAACCGTCTGAATATAAGAAGAATCAAGGAAATACTTTACTTTCATTTACAAAAAATTACAACAAAATAAATGAGCATGTTAAAACTTTTTGTATTATTGTGTACGTTTATTTATATTTTAAAAACCACAGCTGTCTTTGGGTCGAAAATATGAAAGTATTAGGAGAGTTTTCATTTTATTTTAAAAATATTTCATTTTTATTTTATAGGACGACCATTTGTTCAAACGTATCTGACGAGAAAGGTCAGTACGTGTAATGTCAGGTGTCGAATCAACACTTATTGAAAAAATATTTAGATACTTCTAATTCTGCTATGATTTGATACTATACGCAGTCAGCCATCATCTTGGTGAATTCATCACATATGGTTGATGAGAGATATGACACGTTACCTCGTCCCTTATTGTCATAATTCTTTATGTGCTCATGAAGAAACGTATACAATAATTTCCATTATGGTTTGAACTAAAGATTTCATTATCATCTCTAAAAGGTAATCCGTGTGATGCTCATTTTTTAATGACAAACCATTCTTGTTAAAACGTTTTTCCAATAAACTGTTTCACCTTGAATTTGATTTTCTAATCTTTCTTCGATTTCCAGATTGCTTTTTGATTTATTAAGGAGAGTCAAACAATTTGTGAACTAATGAATTTTTATGACATTGTAAGACCTTGTGGGCATTGCTCCAATCATTGTAACCATTATTGTTTAATTCTATCGATCGATCACCAAACAGCTTACAAGAGCCACAAAAAATTGATTTTTCGCTGATTAAATATAGAAGCCAAAATCTATTTTGCTTAGTACTATTAGGAAGATTTCAATAGAAAAGAGACTTTGTGTCATACTCATATTCCGAACGTGAATTTCTCGTTTTGATAAGGGAAAGTCCACATTTTCATTTGAAATAAGCTCTCGTTTATATATTTCTGAAATTGTTTGATTATTGACTATCCAGTTTGCTGGATCATCTGCAATGCTTTGTAGAGAAACGACTTCTGTAGTCGCATTATTTTTAGTTTCATTTACAACTCAAATTAACTGGTAAGTATGATTATTTGGATTAAGATCATCCGTGGAATTTTCATGATTTTCTTGAACCATCAAACTATTTTTGTAATTTTGGTCAAATTCCTTTAATTCTTTATATTTACTGGTTGAATCACCTAAATAGTTCAGAAGGCAAAGTTATATAAGCATAATCAAACTAAGCTTTAAATAGAATTTAACACAATATTTTAGAGAAAATCGCAAAAAAAGATGTTAAAATGTTGCTTTAAGCATAAAGTTGTCTTACGTTTCGACGAATGCTCTGCAAATTGATCAGTAATATTTGTAACAGCAATGTTATGACCGTTTCGGCATTCATCATTAGAAAGCTTTAATGCAGATTGTCTGTTATTTCTACCGATGGCGATTATATCGAGCTCTTGAGTTCGTTTATCTAATGGATAAATAATTGAGAAGTAGCGAATAAATAATAATAATTTATTTTATGCATTTCAGATTTTTAATATTTAATAAGTTTTAGATGAAAGTATTTTTTGATATTTTGACAAAGAATTATTGTATAAGAAACGAGGGCATGGCGCAAGTTATACTTTTGCGTATTATTCAATCGATAAATCTAGGCTTTATTGAGACTTAGCTACAGATAAGAAATCTCGCTCAAGAGGACAAGTCTTGATGTAATTAGCAGAGATAAGTAGGGAGATTGTCAGTGCCTATGTTAAAGAGTGTGCCGATGTTTTGGCGCTGATTTGAGCGCCAATCCATCGTGGCCAGCAGAGGAACCATGCACACGTTTTCTATTGGCTGGCAGCATGTAGGCTCGGCTCGTGGGGAGAGGTAAGGGGAGATGAGTGAGGGAGACATGAGACTCCAAATGTGTGCATCAGTGATGGAGAGAGGAGAAGCTAAACATATATGTACATGCATACAACGGGCTATATATCTATAGCTATAGTTGTACACTGCTCAAACGGAAAAGAGCTGCGCGTATTACTTTTCTCGCTTTTCCTCCCTGAAAGAAAGATAAGCTTTTTAAATGCAGTTGATCATTTGTTCAACTATAATGAACAAAAACATAATTGTCAAGTTATTAGCAATTTTTTTTTTTTCATTTTTCAAAAAATGACAAGCTCAACGCAATTAAAATACTATTTTTCTTTATTAATAAACGAGCGCCTTTATCCCAATAATCTAGTGCGCTTAATTGTTCTTCACTTTTATGATAAGTGAAATTATTGAATAATAAATGAAGGCGTTCACCACAACGGCACAGTACGCTCCAATATTTTTTTGTACTAAGTAATATTATTTATTAATATACTGAACGCCTTCACCCAAACGCCCCATTGCGCTCATATCTTTATTATTTAATTAATTTGTTCTTTTTCACCATTAATACATAGCTTAACGGCAGTAATGCGATTAAGCTTAAATTAAATCTTAAGCTTCGAAACTTAAGGATAAACATATGTAACTTTTAGTCTTCCCCTGCCATATGTTTTGATAGCTCAGATGTCTAGAGCGTGAACGTATACTTTAGTTTTGAGGCTCCAAATTCTAATCTCACTCGGAGCAAATTTTTTTTATTTTTTATTATTACAACATTACTTTAAATGTTTCAGACTTTTTTTTATGCTTACTAACGTTTTTTGCTTAACCAGCGACCAAAAAGATTTTTTTTCTTTGTTTAAATATTGGTGTACGATCTAAGAAAATTTTTTTTCCATTCACGGCTAAAAAAATCATTTGACGCATTAAGTAAAAGCTTTTTAAGTGCAGTTAATCATTCATTCAATCATAAAAATAAAAACATAATTGTCAAGTTAAAAAAATTTTTTTTTTCACTTTTCAAAAAATGACAAGCTCAACGCAATTAACTTATTATTTTCCTTTATTACTAAACGAGCGCCTTTATCCCAATAATCCAGTGAGCTCAATTGTTCTTTACTTTTATCATAAGTGAAATCATTGAATGACTAGCGGCTCCCCGTCTCGGCTTCGCCCGAGACTTACTGAATGCAACACCGTAGTATGTTGACATGTAATGTGAAGCGTTTTCAGTTAGAAATTTTACATTTATTCCTAACACTTCTCAGTACAAAATCTTTTTACTAAAAACATATTTGGTCGCAATCTATGCAGTTTATTTGGTCAAATAATAAGCTGTAAAAGTTAAAAAAAATAATTATGCTGAAAAGTACCGTGCGTTCCTTATGCCATAAAATAATCGTTGGCCATAAGGAGCGGTTGATTTGCAGTTTCTCCCGTGTAATTTACGAAAAGGGCTATTTTTTTAAGATGTTAAGATTTCGAACTCCCAAAAATATGTATTAAAAAAAATTTTTTTTCTCTTATCTCACAACTTTATTACCAGAGCAACAAAGTCCTGGAACTTAATCTCTACATTTTTTATTGCCACAAAAATACAATATATATTTTCTTCTTATTTAAAAACCTGAATTTAGATCTTTAAAGATTCAAGAGATTACTGTGAGGGTAAAATAAAAAGCTGATCTCTCACGTAATGGATTCTTTATTTGTCGATTTTGAGGTTGCTGTTCCAATCTCGATAAATTTTCTGCGTCAGTTTCTTGACGTTTAAAATTGTATTCATTAGATACATTTGAAGTTTTTCTTCCAATTCACCCTCTGGCGACTTTTGTGACCCCTAAAGGCTATTTTCTGTCAACTTTGTTAAGTTCTAAAATATTTGTTGGCAAGGTAGTTTGACGTCCGATTGCCCTAAAAAAGACTGGTGAGCTTCTTAAGTAAACTCTTTCTTGACTAAAGTTTACAGCAATTGTGACTGCCTGGATACCTCAGGGTAATCTTTTCTGGCCTGCTGTTGAGGACCCAGACTGATCGGGAGAAAAATTACAAAGTCCGAAGCATTGGGGCTAGTTGTAATGCTCTTTCCCAACGTCTCGTGGTGTAACGTCGAAGACATTGGTGTCTAAAGCACCTTTTTTTGCAAACTCAGTTGTTTTAATGATCTAAGGTGGAGATATTAGTAGAGATTGGTTCGTGATGCTTGCCCGTTGGAGACTCCCGTTGGCTCAAGTTTTTTTTTCCATCATAGCTGTTAGGTTCGCCCAGCGCAGACGTTGGAGAGGATCGGTGATTCCTGCTTGAATGCTTAGAGTCAAGAGGGTAATATAGGGTCGTCGGTCACCGGGGTTCCCAGCCTTGCTTAGGTGGCCCTTAAAAGAACCGATGAGATTGAAGGTTAAGTAATGAACGTAAATACTTATATTGGCCCTGAAAAAGGCCAATGATGAAATTTCTAGTTATTCCTTATTACTATTCTTGATGATGGAGAGCCAGCTGTTGATAGCTTGACTCTTACCCTCGAAGTCTGTGTACGGAGACCGTACATGAGGGAGATACGCCGCTGACCAAAATATATCTCGTCTTCAGGTCGTTCCCTGGATAACCAACCGCTCATCGTTAGTCGGGAAAGTGGGACTGGAAAATACCTTCTCTGTATAGGTATAATGCCGTTGGAACGACCACTAAGAAGTTGGCAGTTGTGGCTGCCCGTACTCTTCAGGGCTGTCTTCCCTGGCTTGCAATTGTAGTAATGAAATTCTCTGACGGCACCAGGACAGATTGTGGTACGGCCACATAACTCTGAAGTGTTGGAGCAGGATGTGCTCTGGCTAGACACGTCTCCTGGTATTCTACCGGAGACGTTGTCGGTTAAATTTTTTATTGATGGTACTCGTCAATCCTAGAGGTTCTGGGTGAAAGTAGACTTAGATCACTTGCCCATTGGAGAAGAGCGTCATCGGTAACCGGGGTACCCAGCTGCACGACTATCATCTACATTCTCGATGCGGCTTGATGACCTGCCAGTAGACGATTGCAGTGATACCCGCGACGCTCCGGCCTATTGTAACCACACTTATTTAATTATGTTGCAAGTAGCTTCGATTTTATGTCAACGCCACCTAGCGGATCCTACTGAACTTAAGTGAAAAGCTGGAGTATTTTTGCAATACTTTAAGCTTACTTATTGTTATTCATATTGAATTTTTCAAGATAAAAATCATACTAAAACCATCAGAAGTGTCAAGAATCGGTATGCAAAATTTCAGCAAAATCGGTTCAGCAGTTTTCGTGGTTAGCGATTACAACGGTTTTAGCGACTTTGCTTTACATATTAGTAAGATAAATGAAGGCATTCACCACAATAACTCAGTACGCTCCAATATTTTTTTGTACTAAGTAATATTATTCATTAATGTACTGAACGCCTTCACCTAAACGCCCCATTGCGCTGATATCTTTATTATTTAATTAATTTATTCTTTTTCACCATTAATACATAGCTTAACGGCAGTAATGCAATAAAGCTTAAATAAAAACTTAAGCTTCGAATCTTTACGATAAACATATGTAACTTGGAGTCTTCCCCTGCCATATGTTTTGATAGCTCAGATGGCTAGAGCATGAGCGAAGACTTTAGTTTTGAGGCTCTGGGTTCTAATCTCACGTGGAGCAATTTTTTTTTATAATCACAACATTACTATAAATTTTTAACCCTTCTTTTTCATGATTGCTTGCGTATTTTGTTTTACCAGTGACCAAAAACAATTTTTTAAATTACTGTTTATGAAAAAATAAAAAAATAAAGTTATTACAGCTTTGTTTGTGGTAATATCTGTAATAAGTTATTATGAAAAAATATACGCTCTAGCTGTAGTTTTTTTGGGCTTGAGACTGGCACACTAAATGTGGCCACATTACGCGCGCGTTTTTTTTTTTTTTTTTTTTTAATGTTTATTGAGTGCTCGACGAATTTATTGAAAATACTACTCTTAGATAAATTAAATAATGAAAACTACTGATTAAGTAATACAACGAATTAATAAAAACTGCGAATTTTTGTAACTCTTATAATTTGAAGTACTGATTTGTAAGTTGAATTGTTTTCCGAAAGCACTATAATTATTTCATTAAGCCATTATTTTACGACTCGTATTGTAAAATGTAACACAATTATCAGTGACGCATATATTATATACATGATTATAAAAATAATAAATATCGTGTAGTAAACAAAATTTTTACAGAAATTTAAATTCATGACTCCTATCACACACAGCAGCGCATCCTATCTCGTTTGTCTCCTATTTAAAGCGAGAAATTATTTACATTAATTACAGCTAATAATAATTGTAGTAATAATAATATTGTCTACTAAATGTTATGTACAATTTAAAAACAGTCTACATTCTTTGGCACTAAAACAAGAAATTTTTTCTACATGACTTTCTAAGACATACTAATTAATCATTTTTAATGTACAAAAGATAAAAGAAGAAGTATTTTGTTTATAATTTTTAAAAAAAGCTTAAAACTACTTTTTGAAATACTTTCGAGCAATTCAAGAATTCGTTAATGTCATTAATTGTAATGCAAACTAAAATATGAAATTTTGCTGTACGATTCTTCTACGATAAAATACAGTACGCTTACTTTATTTGGCACTAGTAATAGAATTGAACATATGTAACTTAACAAAATTATTTAATATTATAACCATATCTACTAAAAACGTCACCCAAAGGTTACCTTGCAGCATTAAATAACGAATAACCAAATTATCAATGTTTTTAAACTTAAAACTGACATTGAACCTCAAATGTTTTTTTATAAATTATTTGAAAAATAAGATGTCAGAATGATGAGATATTTCCATATTTCTATAACACTTAATTACCTTAAAACTACAAAATAAATATTTACGTATATATACAACATGTTATCGATGTTTTACGATTCGCAATTTCTTATTTTTAGTGACAAACTCATTATCTAAATCATGCCTTTTACTGTGATTATGATCACTTGTCTTCCGATAAATTTTGACTAATAACAGCTTTTCTAACGCAAACAATCTGTTGTTGTAACATTTATTGGTTTTATCAAACCATTCAGGAAATTTCTCATTCGTGTATTTTTCGACAATTTCTTTCAAAGTTAAAAGCAATTTACTCTGATACCAAACACTCACGTGGTGATCGTTAAAAGCATGCAACTGGCGACTTATTATTTTAACAAAGTAATCCCTCGCTCTAGTTAAATAAGTGATGCTGGGCAAATTCGGATCTGAATGAGGATATTCCCTTTTTTTAAAATATATTTCGTTGTCACTTAATTGCTCTGTCAACGGCTTACACATAATTTTTTCACAATCAGAACACCTATTTTTTATTAGCAACGCTTTACATACATAGCCACGGAGAAATGTGATCAAATTTTGTTCAAACAAGTGTTTTTCTTCGAAATCTGGCGCTGTACTAGAATCGATGGGTACAAGTGATTGCATTATTTCAGCAACATTTAAAAGTTAATTAATTTCGTCAACTTCAGCAGAGTTATATTCAGGTAACATAACATTTTCTTCTACATGTGGATTAAAATTTAGATCAAAATTTGATTTTTCACTGTTTTCAGTTGTACCCAACGATGTTGTTTCATTAGTATTTACAGGTTTTGCACTCAATGAAATCGATGAGTGAGTTTCATTTAAAATAGTATTATCTCGCTTACTGGTACCAATATCATCAGTTGATAAGACGTGTCTGAAACTTCAACGATACATTCTGCAGGTAGGATTAAAATTAAAACTGCATCTTCCTCGAAGTTTAGAATGAGCATGTTCAACGCTATCTTGGTTGCAAAGACCTGTTGCGAGTGCAAAGTTAGGAAAATCTGAATTGAAATCTTGATAAAGTAAAGTTAAAGATCTTACTGTTTGTAGTAAACCAGTAAAACAAGGTGGTCTCGAGCGTCTAATACAAGTTTTACCTGTAGAACTTTTAGTTACAACCACAGTATACCATTTTCAGACCAATCAATAAATTAATTTAAGCGTTTCAGGATCTCTGGATTGTCATTGGATAAAGGGCTTTTTTGTTTATCAACTGTGCGCAAAGAATAATTATTGCAAGCATCTCTTACTGCATCTAACGTCTCGATAAATTGTACAGATTTTGCCGCAGTATCAGATGCCAACTCATGAGGATCCTGAGAAGCAGTATGAATATCAGCAGCCATTCGACGGCTCAACAGTTGCATAGCTGATTTAACATTCATAACTTCAAAATTGTTCCGTGTGAAATGGCTTTGATTTAAATATCCTAATACGTTTGATGTACAATTATTTGAGTCAAGCTTTCACGTCTCAGGTATATCTGTGAAGTTCATGACAATTTCATCAGTTTTATATATATATACCTATGAGATCTCAATTGAACAAGCAGTCTTTTAATAAGGTGAGGCCAATCAAAAATTACATAACTTTTACGATCATCAAGATGAAAGAAAGGTTCTTCAACGGATGAATTTAGCTTTCCAAGCAAGTTTTTGATTATATGAACCCTGATCGCAAACAATGACCTTAACATTCGCTCCTATCTTAAATAAAGCCCTTAATGTTTCCAACAAAATATCGTATAATTCTTCGCACGATGCGCCATGTTCATTAAATCCATAAGACAATAATTGGCAATTAGAAGTAGGTTCAGGTTCCCGCACAAAGTTGAAACAGAGTGAGCTTGTTGGTAATGTAGATGTCATTGTTAATCCTAAGTCGGTACCGTAGATTGAATTATAAATATCCTAAGTACCCGCTGGATGTCTGACAAACTTTCTTGGGCTAAAGGGGACCAACTGAATAAACTTTTTTTCTACAAATTTCATTAAATGTATAAAAATCTATGATAGTATGACTTTGTCTACGTAACTTAGTAATAAAATTTAACTACATAATAACATTCTTGCTTAACCTAATACTGTTTTAGTTTCTTATTAAGTGATTTATTTTGCTTGCTATGTTCCTGCAAATATTTTGTACAGGTCAGACGTGATTTAAATATTTTTACCACTAAACCCAATGCACAATAACCTGAATACAATGTGAATCAAGCGTTGTAAATAAGACGAATAACAGATGTAGCAAACATTTTTTTTAGAATTATCTTCGGTTGATTACAATAATAAGGAAAATATTCGTGCAAATCATCATGATGTTTTTATGTAATGTTATAAAATTATTTTAGTATCGTAAGAATTAAAAACACAGCAAATCAAACAAACTCTTTTATCGACTGCCATGCATCACATTTTATTGTCACTGTTGTATTGCAATTCTGACATAACAGTTATACTTTATTTTAACTGAAACTAGAATCCGCTTTGCAAATTGAAAAACAAGAGACGAGAAATTTTTTTAAATTATTTAATTAAACAGTTAGTAAATTATGAAGTAATGTTTTTGACGTTACAAATAACAATTTTTATTACCCAGTAGAAACAATTTGCCTTCGTTTAGACGAACTTCGTTATTTGCACGCAGGCTATACATACTTCTTCGTAAGTCAGAATTCGCCCATAAAAACTGATCATTTGTATTTCCACTGGCAAGTCTTAGGGACGTAATATTGCAATCTGAATCAGAGACCTAATAACGTAATTATAAAATGTGACAGTATCGTAATTACTACACTTACACGTATTATAAATAAATATCTATAGGTGTGGGGGGTCTCATTTAAAGTGATGTGATAAAAATTATTTTTCCGTATTTAAATTTTAAAAATATATAACAATTTATCAGAAAACAAAAATGTCATTTTTTTAACTTCTTTGTTGTATCCACGTTCATAGAATGGTTTTGCTTGTGATCAACATACACTTTCTCATGCTCAGTTGGAGAACAGATATTAATTAGTGTGCCGTAAACTGCGCCGAGCACACCAGGAAATCGTGTTCGTACTTGAAACCTTCAACACATTACAATGTAAAATTAAAACAAAACTTAATTTATTATTGATCACAAAAGTTTTGAATTACCTGTCAGAGATCACTTGTCTTTCCATGCGATTTCGCGGAAAAACATTAAAATCTGCAGCAAACTCAGTCAAAAATTTATAGCTATTAATATGCCTATAATTTATAGCTATAATTATAGCTATTACTACCTATAAAACAGCTATAATAATGTAAAAAATTCAGCTATAAATATAGCTATAAACTACAGCTGTAAATTTTTCACAAATAATGAATAAAAATTAGTTTAAAATCAGATTTTTTCAACATATATTTATTAGTATAGATGGTATCATCTGTGTGATAACAGTAAAACTGGGGGCCTGAAGTTTTTTTCAATAAGTAGAAAAAAAAACAAGAAATCATATACAATTTCAAGTTTTTTTTAAATTGTTTAAAAATACTTTAGGCCCTCAGTTTTACTGTTGTTACACGGATGATACCGTCTATACTGATCGATGTAAGTTGAAAAAATCTGATTTTAAACTAATTTTTATTGAAAATTTGTGAAAAGATTACAGATGTAATTTATAGCTATATTTATAGCTGAATTTTATACATTATTATAGCTGTTTTATAGGTAGTTATAGCTATAATTTATAGGTATAATTATAGCTATAAATTTTTAACTGAAAACTGATTTATTGCGGGCACCACAAGATGCAGGTACTTGCTGAACGTCGACTGTGACATGGGGTGAAAGAAGTCCTGAGAAACGGCTGCTTGATAAGACCCAGTCGAAAAAAACCGTAAAATAGCAAGTACTTGTAGGGGTATGGGAACGCTGTTTTCAGTGCTAGTGAGAAATGGTTCAAGGTGCTCAATTAAAATCATTGCCACGTAGGGTGGCATCTTAT
Source organism: Copidosoma floridanum (assembly GCF_036245765.1). Taxonomy (NCBI): domain Eukaryota; kingdom Metazoa; phylum Arthropoda; class Insecta; order Hymenoptera; family Encyrtidae; genus Copidosoma; species Copidosoma floridanum. The sequence goes on from NW_028321881.1 coordinate 21,425,103, forward strand.
AGAGACGTCGAAAATTGTTATATCCAATTGTAAATGGCTCGCTGACGTCTCGCAAAAACTGTCGAATAAGCCGAGTTTGCTGAGCAAAATTCATATTTTCCCAGTCGTCGTCCACATATTCAACTGCCGCCATCATGATGAAGTAGGTATCTATAATTATAGGGAAGGTATTACTGAACTAATTGATGCAAGCAATCTAACAGTATTTAATTGTAATTAACAAATAGTGTATACCCTGAGTGTACAGAGCCAACTTATCGTGATCGCTAGGCTGCACTGTGAACGTTTTGTCATTTTTTTATACCAAAAAAAATAATGTACATTGCTCAAAGTTTTATGTATAATTTATGATAGTGAAACTGATTTATTTAAAAAAATTTCTTTTCGTTATTACTCACATTAAGTGAATCTAATATTATTAAATGCATTATCACAAAGTAATAGGCAAAGTTTGTAAATAATACAGTCAGTGAATCTTTTGAAAAAAATTATCTGTATAGCACCAACGACTTGTGCTATGGTGCTTCATAAATGCACTCTTGGATGTAATAATGTCAAAATTATTTATGGTATTGCTGTAGCTAGCATAAGATAAGCTGAGATAAGTGAGATTTTAAAAGTAATAATAACTGAAATGATGACTATGAAAAAGTACATAGTGATTGTATTGAATTGTTTTTAACGTGATCGAATATGTGTATAATACAAATAAATTTATATAATAAGTAATTCACAAAAAATATTTGTTCTGCATTTACACACGAAAAATTATTCTAAATAATAAATTTATACTAACTTTTATGCAGGCTGCACAGAACCCAAATACAGATGTAAGACAACACGTGTAATCTGGTGTATAAATGGCAGGCACGTAATTCCTTGTATTTGTATACTCAGTATACTGCTAACTGCCACTGCCCTTTTGCATGAAAGTGCACACACAGAATTTACATCTCGTCATACTACCTGATGATCCGGCAACATCGCGGGCTCGGTAGTTAGTATGTACCGGCATGTGTGTTTACAGTTAGGCTATTCCAATAACGCGCGCGCAAGGGGCGCGCGGTCAACTTAACATTATGGAGCGTTGCAAAAATCTTTCACGCGCTAGTTTAAGGCGATATTTCATAAAAAAACATGAAAATGCCGCCTAATTTGCTCAGCCTTTAAAAATCAACATCACTGTGATGCAATGTAAGGGACATTTTCATGTTTTTTTATGAAATATCGCCTTTTAACGCGTGTGAAAAACTTTTGCTTTTGGAACGTTCCATAAGCGCGTTACGGAATAGCCACGATGTGACGTCGTACGCCGGGCAGACTCGTGTTGTGACACGACTATTGACGTCACATCATACTACATGGTACCGCTCAGCTTCTCGCACTGTAAGTTGTTTAGTGTATGGGATAATGGGATCAGTGTCATTTCTTGCCACTTCCCTGTACATTGTATGTGCACACTTCGAATGCTACGAGCCGACCGCTCGGACCTCTTGAGCACGGTTTTGTATAATAAGTAGACTGTCATCGCCACGACACCATGCCAAAGCAATAAGAAAAAGCAAGAGCAAACGTGACGCCGTAAGTAACGTATTTTTACTTGCTTATTTATACCAACATTTTAAAGAGGTTACATTACCTCCCAAGACGTAAGAGTGTGCGCGATTTTCTGCTGATATACAGGATTAATGTTATTATAATTCGTAGAAAAGTCATGAAATTATTTTTGTTTGACATGTACGAAAGATTTTCTTGGAGTTCGTACTGTATTCTACCAAGTGAGCAATACTTATTATGCTTTTCGTCAGATTACAAGTGCACCATACTAATAACGATGGAATTCCCATATATTTATTTTCCGCCTTCTAACCTCAAAATCACCTTTGCCGCTTGATTTTGGGTTTTCAGGCGGAAAAATAGTATACGAAACTTGTACGAAAAGGCTTCTTTACAAACCTCGTTACGGCTCTTGCCGTAAACCTCTCAGTTCGTAAATCGAAGCCTTTGCGAATTCGTACGTAATGTACTATATTTACACAACAGAGTTATGTCTCGACTTAATTTCCCCATTAGTTTATATTCTCAATGTCAATTATTAATCACAGGTCGTGCAGATGGTCCAAAGATGAAACACTGGTCTTGTTACACTATCTTCATAATAACAAAGACCTCGCACGTAATAAATTAAAGGGATGGAATGGAAAGCAAAAGAAAGATAATGGTTGGAAGGAGGCTGCAGAACAAGTCTCAATGGCTGGCGAAGAAAAAAGTGTTGTGCAAACCAAGGCTATAAATAACAATAGGCAAAATGTACACCTATTTGATAGTTATTGTCGTTACCATTGTTTTTATCTTTACAGCACTGACAATATTTAAAGCTGAAATTTAGAAAACATTCAGCTGCATTGACAGAAAAAAACAATAGCACTGGAAACAAAACAAAATCAACGGATGAAGAGTGTCACGACATTAAACTAGATTATGTTTCGCAGCTGGTAGAAAACATTGTTGGGAAAAGTCATGGTAATGGAATGGCTGTCATACCAGACGTCAGTGTGACTAACAACGAAAAAAAAACGTCAAAAAACTGGAAAATATTGTAGTATATGAAGTTGGAGTGGACTCTGTTCCTAATGTTGAACTCGAAATAAATAAGGGGAAAGCTACAATGAAATTACAGGAAGAAGACCCAAAACCTGGTGGAGAAAGATTTTTAATTATAATAATTTATCAGTGTCTCGTAAAATATATGTAAAAAAGAAATAATTTCAGACGACTGCGGTGCAGTAGCTGCTACATATATTCCACGCCGTTGCGTACATTAGCTCCATTAAACAGCAAAAAAGATAACTCAGCAGTACAAACAAAAAACAAAAACATTGAAATGCTGTCATACAAAACACAAACCACTACTGGTAAATAAATTTTAATTTAACATCATGACATCTGCAATACATTCATTATTTAATGTAAATAACAATCCTGCGCATTATTTTTTGAACCACAACGTGACATTTGCAGGTAATCCATTAATATCTGCCAGGACAAAAAAACTGAAAAAGACAGTAATGATAATACAAAAATAACAGGGTCCATAGAAATTCAAAGTACACCAACTACTCAGCGTTACGGGTGTTCGTACACAAATAAGTTCAAACAATATGTGTCCATGTGGAACCAAAAAAAATGTAACTCTTACAATGAATAGTTGCTATTGTACTCATAATTTATTTTGTTGTACATGTACTAATACTTAATGAATTCTTTACAGCAAAAACCTTGAGCACACTAACTGGAGTAATTGTAGAAAATACTCAAGCTATACTGGAGCTAACAAAAAGTTTGAAAGAAAACAATGATTTACTGCGCTCCAAAACTCCAAACTTGTCCTCAAAAAACCAAGTTATGAATAATTAATCAGAGTAAGGGTGGGTTTTGTCTGGAGCAATACAAATATTCAGATTATTTTAAATCATACATCTAAACAAGCTTAAGTTGGTGAAATTTTAATAATAATGTTGGACTGTTAACTTCAACAACTTCATACGAAACGATATGTTTGGTTATTATAGTTATATACGCCTTTGTAGGCTTTAAACTTTTTTTTTTTGAAAGTATACTTGTATCAGCGCTTAAAGTATGTTTTTACAGTTAGTAGCTTTGCACAACAATAATACTAAACCGTTAACAAGTATAACAACCTACCCTTTAAAGAATTTTTTTTAATGCTCAGAACGTAATGCTGTAATACATAAAATTAACAATAATAATTATACTCATAGTAACAATTATACATCTCAGTATAAATATTTTTCTTTGAATTTCAGTGTAAAGTATACTATGTATTTAAAATACATAAACAGTTTCTTAAAAATAATTTTAACAAAATTTCGTTTGAACAAAATTTTTTTCTATAGATACAAGCAAAATAAAAGATAAGTAAAAACTGTGTGATCTACGTAAAATAAGATAGTTTTTTTAGTACAAAATGAGATTATATTTATTAAAAATCTATTTTAAATTGAATATCTAAAAGATATGTCACTGTAAGTCTAGTTGCTGGTTACTTGCCTTAATTTTCTATTTTGTAGTTTTAAGTATATTGTATTGGTTTGATCTACGTGTTTAATATCATAAAAATTGGCTACTATAATATTTTTAAGCAAAATGTTTAATTAATAAGAAAACTATGTAATATTATTCAAGAGCAACATAAATCTTATACATTAGCAATTGTGTTGTATCATGTATTTCGAAAATATGATATCCTTTTTCTCGTCCTTGTAGTTGTCATCGTCGCCGTCCCTTCACGTTACGACGAATGTGCATCTCATCATCATCATCATCATAATCATCATCATCATCATCATCATCATCATCTTCATCATTATTAATCATCTCACGGTCATAATAATTTCCCGCTCCCCTCCTCCTCCTCCTACTCCTCAGTAGCAGACGTTTTGCAGCATTTTCATGTAAAAAATTATTATGTTCGGGTAAGGTTAAATAACAGCGTGGGAGAGGGTGACAAAAGCGTACTCACTTACCGTCAAGTGACAACGACGAGCTTGCGAGTGTTCGATTTGATATCTTGTATATCGAATTCCCCGAATAAACCTCTGCTATTACCTAACGACCTCGGGCGCTTACTGACCATTCCATTTGACAAATTATTATTGATTCATAACACACGCGCCTTCACCCCAAGATCAGGGCACTTACTGGTAACTCTGTTAAAAAAATAATAATTAATAAATAACACAAGCACCTAATACCCAAAGACCCAGGACACTTACAGGCAACTCCAATAAATTACAAATTATTAATAAATAACACAAGCGCCTATCACTTAAAGACCTATGGCACTTACTGGCCACTCTATTTAATGAATAATTATTCATAAATAACACAAGCAGCTATCACCCAATGACCCGAAGCACTTACTCACCACTCTGTTTAAAAAATAATTGTGAATAAATAACACGAGCGCGTCCTACCCAAGACCCAGGGCACTTGCTCACTCTAATTTATGAATAATTATGAATAAATGACACAAGCGGCCATCATCATCATCATCATCATCATCATCATCATCATTATCATCATCATCATCATCAATATCATCATCAATATCATCATCATCATCATCATCATCATCATCATCATCATCATCATCATCATCATCATCATCATCATCATTATCATCATCATCATCATTATCATCATCATCTTCATCTTCATCATCTTTATCATCATTAACCATCTCATGGTCATAGTAATTCCCCACCCCTCCTCCTCCTACTCCTCAGTAGCAGACGTTTTGCAGCATTTTCATGTAAGAAATTATTATGTTCGGGTAAGGTTAAATAACAGCGTGGGAGAGGGTGACAAAAACGTACTCACTTTCCAGATCAAGTGACGACGATGAGCTTGCGAGTGTTCGATTTGACATCTCGTATATCGAATGCCCCGATTGAACCTCTGCTTGTGTCATTTATTAATCATTTTTCATTAAATAGAGTGTTAAGTAAGCACCTTGTGTCCATGGAGGATAATGAATTGTGTTCTTTATTTATAATTATTTATTAAAAAGATTTGCCAATAGGCGCTTCGGATCTTTGGGTGATAGGAGCTTGTTTTATAAACAATTATTCAGTTGGCAGCCCTGTTGAATGGTTCCGATGAAACACGATAAAAAAAATTATATCAGGATAGATGTGTGTCTTTGCACCAAAACCTGATATATTGATCAGTGTTTTCGTATGAATATCCCAGGATAATTTTGTATTAACTTTATAGGATTATACAAGTGTTAAACAGTATTGTAAAATATATTAAATTTTTTCCGATTCAAACATACGACTTACAATTGTTTATAGGTTTTTTTAGGAAGAGTATAGAGCTGACACAAAATTGTATCATGTATATGATTAATTACATTACCAAATTATTTATCAGGATCCAATAAATTATTACGATACGTGTGATAGGATGTTCTAACGTGCTTATTATGTTTCACGCATGATCATACTCAAATATTTTATCTGTAATTATACGGTCAGCTAATTAATATACGTAACTGAAAATTTAATGTTAAAAAAAAAATGAGTTTAGATAACTGACTATAGAACTGAAATCTTTTGGGAAGTTCGATTATTACACTATTTTTAAATTCAAACATATTTTCAGTCAAATAAAAATACTTTATTGAATTTTAAAATAATCATTTGTAAAAATAAAAAACGTATTAAACAGATCATAGATCATATCTCAATTACTAAGTATTTGTTTAATGTTATATAGTTTATAAATTATTGTCTGACAATTATTATTATTTATCACGTACTTACATAACTTTATAATTATTACCACCCTGAAGATTGAATTTGAAAAATTTTACCGTGAGTTTGAATCGAACCGGAGTCCACATGTATTCGAATCCGACGCGCGTGTTACCGCTGAGCTATGGCAACATTGGATTTGAAAGAAGAAAAACTGATATAAATCGTTTAATTGATATAAATATACCTACGTCACGCGAAAATCCATCGATATCTTGTGAATCTGTTATGTTGAAGCACACGTCAGAACATCTATATCACAATTGTAGTTGTTCGTTTAATATCCCAACCAGTACGAATTAGACGAGAATCGTATAATAACATCATAGGACATACCATTTAAAGACTAAAATTAAGTATAAGAATACATGTGTGTATTAATTTGCACCTGACATATTTTATGAGATCTTATACACCGAGAATACATCAAAATACTAAGAAAAAATAATTTATATGAAGTTAAATGTATATGATCCTATATAGTTTATGCACAGTTATTTGATTGTAAGACATGATACAAATGTATAAAGAATTTTCTTATACAAACTTATCGGAAGTGTATCAAGAAAAACCTATATCATAAAGTTTGCGTCATTAAATAGGGATATTTAATTCTGGACGGGTAATACAAGCAAGTCAAAAAATTGTTAATAAATATCAAGGTTCGCCACACGCAACCATCAGAAAATTACCTATGTAAAATAATATGTACAACTATTTTGTAAATTACCATATGTACTTGTTATCCACATATAGGTATATTTCGTTCCGAATCATGGTCAAAACTTTTACATCATATACACCGATACGTTGAGAGGACAAAAAATTTACTGATAAAATATTATACCTCGCAACTTGATGTCCGGTATACTAAAAGAAATGTATATCAGGTTTTATCATGTTGTACCGAAACCATTTAACAGGGAGAGTACCAGCAAGTGCCCGAGTTCTTTTGGTCATAGGCGTTTGTGTTATTTATTTATAATTATCTATTAATTAGAGTGGTCAAGTGCCCTGGATCTTGGGTGAAAGCTGCTTGAGTTATTTATTAATTATTATTAATAAAATAAAGTGGCCAGTAAGTGCCCTAGGTCTTTGAGTTATAGATGCTTATGTTATTTATTAATAATTGTATATTTAACAGTGTGGCCAGTAAGCGTCTAGGGTCTTAGGGTGATAGGCGCTTGGGTTATTTAATAAATAGAGTGGCTAGTATGCCTCTCGGGTATTTAGATGATGGGCGCATGTGTTATTAATAATTATTTATTTAACTGAGTGGCCAGTAAAGACCGTGGGTTTTCGGGTGTAAGGCGCTTGTGTTATTCATCAATAATGATTTATTTAATAGAGTTACCAGTAGGCGGCCCGGATCACTGTGTGATATTCGCTCGTGACTTTTTAATATCTATTTATTGAATAGAGTGGCCAGTAAGCGCTCCGGTTCATTAGGTGATAGGCGCTTGTGTTATTAATAATTTGTTATTTATTGACGTTGCCAGTAAGCCCCCGGGTCTTTTGGTGATCGACGCTTGTAGTTTTTATTGATAACTGATAATTAAATAGAGTGGTCAGTCAGCACCTCGAGTCATTGGGTGAGAGCTGCTTGTATTATTTATTAATAATTTTTTATTAAATAGAGTTGCCAGTAAGTGCCCTGGGTCTCTGGGTTATTTGCGTTTGTTATTTATTAATATGTATTTATTTTATAGTTTGGCCAATAAGCGGTCCGGTTCAATTGGTGATAGGCGCTTGTGGTTATTAATTATTAAGTATTTCTTCAATAGAGTAGCTGGTAAAAGCCCTGGGTCTTTGGGTAATATGTGCTTGTGTTACTTATTAATAATTGTACATTTGACAGTGGGGCCAATAAGACTCTAGGGTCTTTGGATAATAGGCACATGTATTATTAATAATTATTTATTTAACTGAGTGGCCAGTAAAGACCGTGGGTTTCCGGGTGATAAGCCCTTATGTTATTCATCAATAATGATTTATTAAATAGAGTTGCCAGTAAGCCCCCGGGTCTTTTGGTTATTGGAGCTTGTATTTTTTTTCGATAATTAATTATTAAATAGAGTGGTCAGTAAGCGCCTTTGGTCATTGTGGAATAGCTGCTTGTGTTATTTATTAATAATTATTTGTTAATTAGAGTTGCCAGTAGGTGCCTCGAATTTTTGGGTGATGGAAGCTTGTGATATAAACAATTATTTATTTAGCAGAGTACCAGTAAGTACCTAGGGTCTTTGGGTGATAGGCGGTTGTGTTGTTTATAATTATTTATTTAGCAGAGTGGCCCGTAAATGCCCTAGATCTTTGGGTAATAGGTACTTGTGTTATTGATTAATAATTATTTACTAAAGAAAGTTACCAGTAAGCGCTCCAGAACTTTAAGTGATAGGCGCTTGTGTTATGAATACTTATTTATCTAACAGAGTGGCTAGTAAGTGTCCCGGGTCTTTGAGTGATAGGTGCATGTGATATTTATTTACTATTATTCATTAAATTGAGTGACCTGTAAGCGGCCTGAGTCATATAGTGTTAGGCGCTTGGGTTATTTATTATTAATAATTCATTTATTGGAATGGCCAGTAAGCAGCCCGGGTCTTTGGGTGATCAGCGCTTGTTTCATTTATTAATAATTATTCATGCAGTAGAGTGGCCAGTTAGCGCCCGGGCTCTTTGGCTGACAGGCGCTTTTGTTATAAACAATTATTTAATTAGCAGAGTTCCGGTAAGTGCCTGGGGTCTTTGGGTGATAGCAGGCGCTTGTGTTATTTATTTATCATTATTCAATAATTATAGTGGCCAATCAGCACCCTGGGTCTTTTGGTGATAGGTGCTTGTGTTATTTATTAATAATTATTTATTTAACAGAGTTACCAGTAAGTGCCCTGATCTTTGGGTGAAGACGCGTGTGTTATTAATCAATAATTATTTGTCAAATGGAGTGTTATACGTTTGTAAGCGCCCCAGGTCGTTAGGTAATAGCTGGTTGTGTCATTTATTATTCATTTTTTATCAAATAGAGTGGTAGGTAAGCGCCCTGTGTTTATGAACGATAATGGATTGTGTTATTTATTAATAATTATTTATTAAATAGATTTTCCAATAGGCACCCCGGATCTTTGGGTGATAGGAGCTTGTGTTATGAACAACTATTTAGTTGGCAGAGTACCAGCAAGTGCCTGGGGTCTTTTGGTGATAGGCGTTGGTATTATTTCTTCATAATTATCTAACAATTAGAGTGATCAAGTTCCCTGGGTCTTGGGTGATACGCGCTTGTATTATTTATTCACAATATTTTTTAAATAGAGTGGTGAGTAAATTCTCCAGGTCATTGGGTGATAGCTGCTTGTGTTATTTATTAATTATTATTAATTAAATAACGTGGCCAGTAAGTGCCCTAGTTATTTGAGTTAAAAGTGCTTGTGTTATTTATTAATAATTATGTATTTAACAGTGTGGCCAGTAAGACTCTAGGGTCCTTGGGTGATAGGCGCTTGTGTTATTTACTAAATAGAGTGGCAAGTATGCCCCTCGGGTCTTTGGATGGTAGGCGCAAGTGTTATTAATATTTATTTATTTAACTGAGTGGCCAGTTAAGACTGTGGGTTTCCGGGTGATAGGCGCTTGTGTTATTTACTAATAATTATTTATTAATTAGAGTTGCCAGCAGGCACCCCGGATCTTTGGGTGATAGGAGCTTGTTATTCATTAATGTGTATTTATTTTATCATTTGGCCAATGAGCGCTCCGGTTCATTGGGTAATAGGCGCTTGTGTTTATAAAAATTATTTATTTAACAGAGTGGCCAGTAAGTGCCCTGGGTGTTTGGGTGATAGGTTCTTGTGTTATTAATTATTACTTATTTATTCAATAGAGTAGTCGGTAAGAGCCCTGGGTCTTCGGTTGATATGTGCTTGTGTTATTAATAATTATTGATTCAACAGAGTTGCCAGAAAGCGCCCTGGTTCATTGTGTGATTGGCGCTTGTGTTATGAATAATTATTTATTTATTGGCGTTGCCAGTAAGTCACTGGGTCTTTTGGTTATTGGCGTTTTTGTTTTTTATTGATGATTAATTATTAAGTAGAGTGGTCAGTAAGTGCCTCGGGTCATTGGGTAATAACTGCTTGTGTTATTTATTAATAATTATCTATTAATTAGAGTTGCCAGTAGTTGCCCCAGATCTTTGGGTGATAGGTGCTTCTGTTATTTAAAATTAATTATTTATGAAGAAGAGTGGCCAGTAAGTGCCCCAGAACTTTGGGTGATAGGCGCTTGTGTTATTTATTCATAATTATTTTTAAATTAGAGTTATAATTAATTAGTTATTTATTGGAGTTGCCAGTAAGTGTCCTGGGTCTTTGGGTGATAGGCTCTTGTGTTTTTAAAAATTTTATATTCAACAGTACAGCCAGTAAGCTTCTAGGCTCTTTGGACGATAGGCGCATTTGTTATCCATTAATAGTTATTTATTAAATAGAGCAGTCAGTAAGCAATCTGGGTCGGGTGATAGCCGCCTGTGTTATTTATCAATTATAATTCATTAAATCGATTGGCCATTAAGTGCCCTGGGTCCCTGGGTGATAGGGGCTTGTGTTATGAATAAGTTTTTTCTAACTGAGTGGCCACTAAAGACCGTGGGTTTTCGCGTGATAGGTGCTTGTGTTATTTATCAATAATTATTTATTAAATAGAGTGATCAGTAATCGCCCTGGGTCATTGGGTGATAGCCGCTTGTTTTATTTATTAATTATTATTTATCAAATAGAGTGGCCAGTTAGCGTTTCGGGTCTTTGGGTGATAGGCGCTGGTGTTAATAGTATTTATTTATTTAATAGTTTTCAGTAATCGTTCCAGGTTATCGGGTGATAGGTACTTGTGTTATCGGACCTTAATCGATTTCTTTGCCTCACGTTCGGTGCTATTTTTTTTGATGTGGTGATTTTCAACGTCAGAGAGGTTGGGTCTTAGAGGATTCCTAAGTTTTGCTGGAACTATATCCTATCTTATATCACGCTCTAAGCTGTCTGCATGCTCACTGTAGTAGTATATATGCTCTAAGGTTATCCCGATCAGAAATTTAACGAGTTTGCCACCTTAGTTAATGAGGTCCCCCTTAGGCTACCTAGTTGGTACCCCATTAGGCGTGTCACGGGGCGAATTGAAGGTTCATCGTAGGCTGCCCCAGTAACCTAGCCAAAACTGTTGAGAACATTATATTTTTCTGTGTTTGTGTTAGATATATGTGACTGTAATTCAATTATTCCTTATCGACACGGCCGATAAACTCCATAATCTGTAAGCACGCATGGTAAATCAAGCACATGCTCTTATGATAATCAGGGGCGGCTTAAGATTGGGCCGAACTGGGCACTTGCCCAGGGTGCCAGGTAGGCAGGGGCGCTAAGTAAATGACATCGCAAAACACTGTAGTATTGTAAAAACTATTTTTTCTAGTTAAAAATAAAAAATTTTAGTATAAAATTTAAACTATCATAAAGAACTAATTCACCATCTATATTCTTAAATTTAGTTAACCATATTTTCCTTGGAATCAGTAATACTCGAGTATCAATAATAAACGATTATCAAACAAACATGATTAATATTCTACTGAAGTGTCGCACGGTATGATTCAATTCGTCTATTAATATCTTTCCCAATAAAAATGTGTTGCGCAACATTCGATTAAGACAAAGATTTTTTTACAACAATAATTAATTAAATTACTATACTATTAGGAATACTTTATTTCTACATAATTACATCCACATATACACGCACACAGACTTACTTATAAACGAATCTGTGCGAGGGACATTTTACGTGAACTAAAACAGAAAAAATTTGTCCTTTGAATTTCGGGGATCGGTGTAGCACGTGATGAGAACGCCATAATGTTATATTTTCAGATTTTCGAGTAACATCTTTACCGTTATAGCCACGGTCACAAATACTAAATTTTTCACTTTGACCGCAACCTTGTGAATTTCAGGGGGAAAATGATGCGGGTCAAAAAAAAAAAGAAATACGTTTTCGTTAACGTTTTTTTTGTAAAATACGATAAAATTATTTCAAAATTTTGTAGGTTGGACTTTTAGCATATTATGGTAGTTTTTTACTTTGAAATCAAAGATTAGGAAAGTATGAAATCTTTATAACTTAGTCTTGTTGTTTTTTGATAAGGTATACATACCCAATTGGAAATTTGTACGTAGCTTCGTTACGTATTCAAGAACGTATTAAAATACGTCATATCAATATGTAGTGTTTGTTTGAAACCTTTCGTCACCTAGTTGTATCACGTATTTTGCAGTCATAAAGCGTGTGTCTACGTGAAAAACAGTTTAACAATATGATATTGGCGGGCATAAGCATGATCGTAATACTGATGCAAAATTATAATTTTGAAACGTATATTTTCGTCTCTCACGCAAAGTGCTTTGCACCCTAGGGCCTACTTTCCGTCTTCTAGTTACTTTCCGCCTACGGGCAGGAAGAAACATTCTGGCTCTGCTGGACTGAAAGTTTGCTTCCGCCCTAGGGCAATTGGCGGAAGGCAAGTGTGCCCATGGGCGCAAAGTTGCACTTTCCACCCTCGATCCAAAAATGTCGCTCTCACCTCGGGCATATAAACATACAACAATTGTACCATTTAAGCGCGCAAGTGCTACTTTCTGCCCTAGGTGAGAAATACACTGTTCTATATCTGAAGTCGCTGTAATATATGCTAATAACCCAACCTACAAATTTTAAATAATTTTATTGCATTCTACAATTTGCACACTGAGAAAAGTTGTGTTAGAAAAAGAATTGTAACCATAATAAAAATTACTGTATTGTATAGGACAGCTGAGACATACTCACCATATTATAAAAATAACTATGCTACACAGTAAAACCGGATTATATTAAAATTTGTTATTTGACATAGTAATTTTTACTTTGTGCAGAAATAATTTTTATATCAAAGTAAAATAAGAAATATATACATACACATATAAATTGATGTACACGAAATACAAATATGTAACTAACAGAATATTACTCTATTGAAAATAACCACGTGGTTTTACCACGTGGTAAACTACATAGTTTTACCACGTGGTTTACCACGTAGTTTTTGTCTCAAAATGCCACATGGTTTTTAAAACCAGGTGGTTTTGTAATACCACGTGATTTTTTCACCAAGAAGCTTAATAGTTTTCACATGACCTTCTTCTTCCTAGTTCTATTGATAAATTTTTTTCTTGTCTTGTTATATACTATCGTAATAAATACTTTCACAAACAATTTTCTGAAAGATTTCTGTTCCTCTATTAAAAAAAATCACGTGGTTTCACTACGTGGAAAAACCATGTGGTAAGCCACGTGGTCTTTAATCATAAATCACGTGGTTTTGTTTCAAATTAACACAGGGTTCTGAAAACCACGTGGTTTTACTAAACCTATGGGGTTTTTTAAAAACCATGTGGTATTTTTAGACAAAACCACGTGGTTTATGATATAAAACTACGTGGTTTACCACATGGTTTTTCTGAGTGGTATAACCACGTGTTCTTTTTCTATAGAATCTTTAACTTAAGATTCCACTCAAGAGGCATCAAGGAATGCTATTAGTCTAGATAATGACCTTTATATTTTTTCTGTACATTAATTGACTTAATAACTTACTAACGTACTAGAAAGCTACGTATACTTTCTTATTATAGACTCTGATTATTGCGCAAGGATACGTTTTTTTAATCTACGTAATAGAAATATTAAGCGATTGTTTACGAAATGTTTGAGTACAAACTCTTCAACTTTTTTAATATCCGTCATTGTATGATCCACTGGAGGGTCTCTTTAGTTATACAACTTGATTTTATGGATCCTGTTCTCGCAATTTTATAATAGATGCTAAGGCATAAGAGTCTACACGACTATTGAGACATACTATTAACGTATGATTTATACTTTAATACGTATGTATAATAAAGTATAGAAAGAATAGTATACAGTAAAAAATTCTGTATGGAAAAAAACATCAAAAGTATTATTTATTACATAAAACATAATTATGTCTTATCAATTACATTTTACAACAACTATACCTTGGAGATCATGATAATTATTATTTTAACAGTAATAATAAACAGTAAAAAATGATAATAATGTCTTAAGTGAGAGAGTAAACTTTTCAACTAACGTATGCCCAGGAAAAAATAATTCATAAGAACTTATATAAGATCTTAGGTAAGATCTTATGTCAATTCTTATATACAAACTTATATGAGCTTTTCTTTGTTATTAATAAAATGCAAAACAAATAAACACTTGGAAGAAACTAATGCCTTTTTACCAAAATCTCCAAAAGCAGAAAAAAAAAGCCAGTTTATTAAAAGAATAACTGACTTAGACTGCCAAAAAAACAATATAATTTAGTACATTTAATAAGTTAAAGCACCCTCCACTGTCATATGATATAGGAGTAGAGATCAGTGATCCGTTGGGGGTGAGGCGGGAAAATGACATATACGAAAGTATTTAACATTTTCCATGATAAAACTCTATATGTAGAGCTCTATATGTAGCTCCTTTTGATGCATACGTCCAATAAGGGTAAGTGTACCTATCTCCGTGGCACCTACTGAAAATTCCAACTTAAATGCACCATAAAAAATGGTATACTAAGATTTTTTGGAATATTTTTTTTTTAAATCTTACATATTCTTTTACGGAATATTAAAAAAAATTTTATGAAGCTAAAACTGCAGTAGAATATTTTTAAAACGAATAAACACGGTATGCTGGTATTACCGTGGTTGTGTACCTATTACCGTGTACGAATTACCGCGGATGTCCCAATCATCATGTCCGTATTACCGTGGGTGAAGAAAGTTGTATTTGCGGAATATTAAAAAAAATGCAAACTTCACCTACATTTTCTACATGACTTATTTATTGTTTTAAAAAAATATTACTTTTTTTTGTACTTGCTTATTCATTTAGTAGGAATCTTTTACATTTTTGAGCACTCAGCAATAGATTTTCCAGAATAGATACTTAAAGCTAATTTTAATATCTCTGGAGAGTAACACTTTTTGTTTTTCTTTATTTTGATCGATTTCTTGCCTTTCTTCCCTTTTTTAGTTTTCTTCATGTTAGTTACGTTGGATCGACGTGCTTATCTACTAATTGATTACGCGTTAACTGTCGTGCGTTCTGTAAGTATGGGGTTATGTTTACGTACGCTCACCGCGGAAATACGTACACAATCAGTTAATGAGCACGTTGTACCGAATACTGTGGAAAATAATTATTTACTCAAAATTTACACAAATATTTCTGTTCGAATTGCATCTACATTAACGTCATTTTTGATTATTAAAATTGAAAAATTATTTTATATGAAACATTTCTTATTTTAAGCAAGTAATCATCAGTTTTTCAAAATCCACGGTAATAGGGCAGATCATGGAGATAGGTACACTTACCCCTAGTTGCATTAGCCCAGTATACACAGCAAGGTTGGGTATAATAGGAAAAAAGGAAAGGATTTTAACACGTCTCGTCCTATGCATCAAAAGGAGCTCTGCATATAGAGTTTTATTGTGGAACATGTTAAATACTTTCGTATACGTCATTTTCCCGGCTCACCCCCAGCAGATCACTTATCTCTACTCTTATATAATATATAATTTAGTGATTGTAATAGTAATTGATTGCTACAATTTGTTCAATCATTCTTAATCTGTTCATATCTGTATATTTATCTTTTACAGCTTGAAGAACAAGAAGTGTTTTGTATAAATGATCATAATTTTGGAGATTATTATATTCAATACTAATCATTTATTAAAGATTAGAATAATATTGTCTTATATAATATATTGTAAACAAAATGTAGCTATTTGGTACGATTTCCGTACATTTCTTTGCTGTTTATGCTCGAAATTTATAGTACTATGATTATTTTTTAAAAAGTATTATTATATTTTTCTTGATGTGTACTCCGTTAAAAATTTTTCGGCAAAACTTTATAAAATGTCATTAATTTGTATTATTGTATCATTAAACTTTTTATGAATTCTGTAAATTCAGTATACCTATATATCGTAAGAGTTTATAAAATTTAATAAAATTCTTAGTAAATTTAATAACTTTTTCAACAGCGTACCTTTAATTCGTATTGCAGTATAAGTATTTATATCAATAATATACGTTTTATTTGGTGCATCTTAATATTTTTGTTCTCCTGTAAGCACCACGTTTACAATACCTTTTCTAGATTATTTATTCATTTAATTATATACTTAAGGGACCGTACGTGGACCTTATTATAGATCAAATAACAAAAGTTTGTTGCCAAGCGCAGCACGTACAACAGTGTCCTACAATGAAGATGCATGCTTCAGTTAATTATAGATAAACTATGTATATATAATATGTATAGTATAAATAAAGATGTATATATAATAGTCAGTAACAATCACAACGAAAGTAAATGTTTAGAAGTGTATAAATAATTTATAATTAAAAGCTCTGTGAAAATTATAAAATCAGTTGACTATCAATTATATAATGTAGCTTTAGTCCTATTTTTTGGTTTATTTTGCTTTCCCTTCAAGATACGACGTGATTATTTTTAAACTAAGTTTTGAAAAGTGTAAAAATTTTAAGCGATTCGTACATGAATGTTTCAAACATCTTTGACTAAAATTTTTCATTGTTTTACTATTGCATCTAATGACTTCAGCGTCTAAGTACACACATCTCTAATAGTTAATAATTAAGCATTAGCGTTGTTCGCATATGAGGCAAACTTTTTTTCAAAGTATAATATCCTACTTACAAAAATCACGTGAATTGTCACGTAAGAAATCACGTGATTTATACTGTCATTAATCACACAATGCATCACATGATATTTTCGAGCAAAATGTCACGCTACACATCATGAAAAAGTCACGTGATAAAACACGTCATTTTCGTTAAATTTACGTAATAAAAAATATTATATTGTAATAATTATTACAATTATCAAAATTATGATAATGATGAAGATAGAGATGATTACACTAGTGGTTATAGTTTTTATAAGGATTCTTATGATAATAATGAAAATTGAGTGATGTTTATGGTCGTGACGATTACAGTAACGAGTATGATAATTAAGATGACTATAATAACAATTAAGATGGTAGTGATTACGATCAGGATGAATTATTTAGGCTATTGATATGATTATGATAATAATTAAGAAAACAAATGCAATGACTGTCATATTAATAACGATAATAATTGTTCTGATAAAGTTGATGTTAACTATGACGATAATTACGTCCAATAAAAAAAACCATATGGATTGATATGGATTTTTAGTATCGGGTGATGATTATCATGGTGATGAGAACAATAATACTATTGATAATTTCTATAATTATAATTACAATCATTGCAAGTATAAACATTATCATAGTCATTGTACGCCCGCACGTGTATGTGTGTGCATTTCAGTCTTAATAAATATTGTAATAGACATAACATTTATTTCAATCATAAACACAATCATCATTATCATTGTGATTCGTTCAATTGCATTCATCTCATTCATTAGAATAACTATTATTACTATAAAAAAATCATAGTAATCAGTATCTTCATAATTTAATAATTATCATAATCGTTATTATCATTATCATACTCATTTCAATCATAAAAAGAATGAGCATGTTCATCATCATCATAACTTTTGTTACCACCGTCGAAACTGTAGAAATTATTATAATTATTATTATTATTACTACTATTATTTTGTTATTATTATAAATATTATTATCATCACAATAATTAAAAAAACAAAATAATCATAATTATCACATAATTATTTTAATGATGATTATAGTCTTAATTACGTACATGTATCTTAAAAATCCTGGTTTTGAACGGTTATAATTGTATTTACAAGTAAAATCGTACTTATCTTAGTCATGATAATCATTATCATAATTTTAATAATTGTAATACTTATTACAATATAATGTTTTTCTTACGTTAATTTAAAGAAAATCACGTGATTTATCACGTGCCTTTTTGCTCGAAAATATCATGCTATGCATCGTATGATTGATCACAGTTTAAATCACGAGATTTTTTACGTGACAATTCACGTGATTTTCGTACCATAATAATTAATTATATAACTATCCTTAAAATAATGTAAGACGCTGTAATATATTATTTTTAAATTTTATATATGAAATTTAATTAACTTAAACTAATTATAACTCAAGCTGAAGGGTATGATTATTTTGTACTTTTACATTTGTTATGACACAAAAAACCCAAAAAAGACACTCTGGAATATAGAAACATCATTCTTTAACATGTATTAACTAGATTTTTAAACTACACACAACATGTAATTCATAGTACATTATATTACAAGGGACAACTTCTCTGCTCCGCCGGCGAAGTTGCCCCCCGAGGCGAAGCCGAGGGGTAAACCGCTGGAACGCATTATTAAGTGACGTTCCGTGTAATGTATACTGTTTTTCCTGCAGCTTCGGCCAAAAATTTGTGGTTCATTAACAATCAGAAAATAATTAGCTTCAGTAGTGGTAGGTTATGTTTAGGGCAAAATTAAAGAGCCTGTATCATCCAATAACATTTACGACCCAAGTAAAGCGAGGGTTGTTGGTTAGTAGATGTTAACAGGCCCGAAATGCGAAAAAGTCGGTCAAAACAATTTAATTTAATTCAAAATCCTTTAAATTTTATGAGGTACTAAGTGATATCGTATAAATATTATTTTTGCTTATCAACAGTATTTAATCATTTATACGCTAATATGATTATTTATTCGACTCTCGGCATTGGTTGCTGCAAAAGTCAAGGGTTAGATTTTGATGAGATTTTTTAACAATCACCTTATGATTGTTTCTATATTCAGATTTAGGTTAGAAATTTACAACGTTACACATTACCGAAAGAAATAACATGTATTGCACAACAAATTTATAACCACACTCGAGTTCGACACGTGCTCCAAATTTTCTCACAGCTTAAAAAAAATTAATAAACGCTGCACTGGTAAATACTTAATACTAATGAACATTTGCACTGATGCTCACTCTCTCTACCTCTCTCTCACGCAAAGAAAAGCAAGGAGCAAGGAGCTCTTCTCCCGACCCCTCTATGCGATGTAAATGTCGCATCGATAGGGAAGGAATATCGGCTTTCGTCCCTATTTACAGCCACCGAAACTCGAACTTTCGGGGGAGGTAGAAAGAAAAATATTTATTGTGATTACTAAACTGATTGCAGCTTCTAAATATAAAATAGAGATAACCTCATTTGCTATGTTTGTTTGTATTATCCGATATTCTCAAAAATAGAAAAAACCACGTGGTTTTACCACGTACAAAAACCTTGTGGTAAACTACGTAGTTTTATATCATAAACCACGTGGTTTTGTCTAAAAATACCACATGGTTTTTAAAAAACCACATAGTCGTAATAAAACCACGTGATTTTCAGAACCCTGTGTTAATTTGAAATAAAACCACGTGATTTACGATATAAAACCACGTGGCTTACCACATGGTTTTTCCACGTGGTGAAACTACGTGATTTTTTTCAATAGAGGAACAGAAATCGCTAAGAAAATTGTTTGTGAAAGTATTTATTACGATAGTATATAACAACACAAGAAAAAAATTCGTTCAATAGAACTAGGAAGAAGAAGGTAATATTTGTGAAAACTATTAAGCTTCTTAGTGAAAAACCACGTGGTATTACAAAACCACCTGGTTTCAAAAACCATGTGGCATTTTGAGACAAAAACTACGTGGTAAACCACGTGGTAAAACTATGTGGTTTACCACGTGGTAAAACCACGTGGTTATTTTCAATAGAGTAAGATTAATAGTTTTTTGTTTAGATGTTTTTTTCCTTTTAGAATACAGATACCTATTGAAGTTTTTTAAAAATTTTTTATTTTAAAAGATATCTGCAGTGACTGGGAATTAAACCTTCGCCTTTTTCTGTAGACAACACTGTTAACAACGAATAATCAGTCGATTTTAAACTAATTGTCTGCAGGTATCCATTTTTAACCGTTATAAATTAAAAAATATGTTTCTTGTCATGATTATATTAATTTATCCTTTAATTTGAAAATCAATAGGCATGCACACCTATAGATCTTGTACAAACTTACTTTTGATCATAGTAATTTTTACTATACTGAATGGCAATACAGAGGAATGAGAAATTTTACTATGTCACAGAGCAAATTCTACTTTTAAATGTGCAAAATTTTAAAACGATTAGAATAAAATTAAAAATATTCTATAGCAAAAATTGTAGTATCACAATTTTTACTATGTTAGACATAGTAATTTTTATTATACCGTGTAATTATTTTTGTACGGCTGCTACACAAAAATAATTACTTAAAATGTATTAAAAATTATTTCAAACGTAACCATTGGCGTCGTCAAGTAAGTATGTCTTAGCGTTTCCGAAAAATATAGAAATTTTTAGTACAGTTATTTTCCTTGTCTAACACCACTTGTATCAGTACGGTCAGATTAAAAAATTCGAAATTTGTGACCGTCACGGACGGCGAAGATGTTTGTCAAAAAATTAGACAAAATTTATAACGTACATTTCTTCGTCCCCACAGTGACTTACCGTTGGAGAGGAAATACCGTGATAATTCACTCACGTACGTCTCTACTCGATGATTCACGCTCTCGACTCTCCGTTCATTGGATCTATCTGAAAAGGGGATTCGCGTCTGGGTCAAATGAACAACATAGAGTGACTTTGACTTTACTTCACGTATTTATTATAACAACTAAAACACCTCTCTTTGGTCCCAATTACACTTCCGTAATCCCTCGATCGCAACCACGACGCCAGTGGTGCGCTCAGAGAGACACGATGTTCGCTTACGCACAACCATACACACGCACTCTTACACTCTTTTTCTTCCACGCAAATCTCGGTCGGGGCCAGGCCTCCTCAACGTGGCTGGCTGTACGTGCACACACACACACCCTCACTTGGCGCGATCTCTAGCTCGCGGAGTAAGTCGCCGTCACGGCCTGTAAATGCCACGGTGACGTCCCCCAAGAGGTGCCCACGGCATTGGCTTCCCGTCTATGCCCCCGCCTGTACCCTCTTGTCTCTCTCTCTCTCTCTCTCTCCCTCACACACTTGTCTGACGCGTCCGTCCTCACGTCTCGACGGAGGCCCGACTGTGGCACGCAAAAATCACTGCCCAATGCCCGGATCCTTCCGGGCTTCCGCTCCTGCTCTCGCATCTATCGCTATAGCCGACGATCTCACCCGCGTCCCCGCGTAACCTACGCACTGTACCTTGGCGTATTCCGTGCTTCCTTACTGTAAGACAAGTCCACCATGAGCGTTGAGGGTCGCAGTCCAGGAAGTCGACGCTGCGTGATACCTGGGCCTCTCTCGCCTGCAGTCCCATACACCTCTCTTCTAGGGCTCGGCTGGGGTCGTCACGGGAGGACGCCTCGTCCCCAAGATGGCCGCCGTTCAGGGTCAGATGGGTTGGGATCAGGCTTATTTTTCCGGGTCTTTCTTCCCGCTCACTCTTTCCCTCGCTCTCTCTCTCTCTCTCGCACTTAATACTCGCTTACTCTGCTCTCTGGCTCCACGCTCTCTCTACTACACTTCACGCTCGGTGGTCTCACACCCACTGAACTCATCAATCGCGTCAGTCCCCAACTCGTCGCTCGGTAGGTCAACTAGTTATCTTTTGACCTAACTACCCTATCCCTACCTTTTCCACCGATCTCTCTCATTTGTGTCGCCGCCGCGGCGCTTACAAAAATCTCCATACGCACTCTTCAAATTACCTTGACCCATTGGCCCTTCGTGTCTCGTCTTTTCTTCTCCTTGGGGAAAATTCGCTACAACAGAGCACATAGAAAAAGCTATGGATATACATCAGCATGATTATTTTGCTTCCAAGAAGGGGCGTCAACTGTGGCGTGGCTAACAAAATTGAGAAGCAAATTTTTGTCACGTCACAAATTACTAAATAATTTTCTCATGAAGTACTAATCATCTTCAAAATTTGTGGGGCTATGTAGGGCGCCAAACTGGTCAGTTGTCCAGGGTACCAGAATGTCTTAAGCCGCTCCTGATGATAATTGTATTAAATGTAATGATATACCTACACAAAAAATACAAAGGGTAAGAAAAACTTTCTTTTCTATTGGGGCACACTAGAGAGGACCACATCTACGCCCCGTGATGATGCCATTCTAGGACCACCTGTGGTTAATTCGGCAGCCTAGTGTATAGACACCCCAACAGCACCCCACTATAAGGTTTCTGATCGGGATGCCCTTCCGATCATAGACATATAACGATGGAACCCGACAAGAAACAACCATTGGACGACCGTAGCTAAACACCAGGCCCTGGCCAGTCCGTCGGAGCAGGCTGTGGCTAGTATTCTAATGAGGTTATCAAAAGGGTATGGCCAGGCCCTGATAATGGAATACGTATATAGGTACACTTTATTACCTTCGACCTTCAAAAAGTGACACTTCCATACAAATACACATGTATATATGTACTCACTCACACACGCTTCCATTAATTGATCCTCGTTTGTTCATGCCAGAGATGAGTAGAGAGATTGCTAACGCCAATGCTACGGCGTGAGACAACTTTTTTCCACTGATCGGGGCGACCCGCCGCGGCCAGCCGTCGAACCAAGGCGCA
Source organism: Copidosoma floridanum (assembly GCF_036245765.1). Taxonomy (NCBI): domain Eukaryota; kingdom Metazoa; phylum Arthropoda; class Insecta; order Hymenoptera; family Encyrtidae; genus Copidosoma; species Copidosoma floridanum. Next base: position 21,448,205 of record NW_028321881.1, read on the forward strand.
CATTTTTCGAGAGTGCGAGACTCGTATCGAAGAGCGTGCGCCTACAAGAAGAGAAGTGGATTCGCGTGGAAATGAGCATATAGGCGCACATTTTGGCGACACGTAGAAGGGGTATACCGAATGTGTGCCTACGAGGAGAGGAGTGGAAATGTTGACTATCGCTATATATCTGAGCGCACAGCCAAAGCAAGTGACGACATGAGTTTTTCTCTTTTGACTGCAACCGAGTATGTGCTATATATATTTAACTGACCCTTGCTCTCTCGTCTCTCGCTCTTGCTTGAATGTTATCTATCAATCTTACATTCGATTAAATCGTGAAACTAAATGCTCATAATTATATGCACAGAATTTGATATCAAAACATTTTTTTTTTCCGTACGTTAATACTTAATTTGAAATCTAGTATTATTTTGAAAAAGTGATCAGCTTAATTTTTTTAAAGATAACAGTTCAGTTATAACCACTGGTTAATTGTTTTTTCCTCATCACAATTGTTATGAACTGTAGGACAAGCCCCGGAGGTTATCGATGAACATATGTGACTTTAAGATCTTCTACCCTCGAAGTCTCGATAGCTAAGGTAGTAAGGGCTTATGCCACTATTGTTCTCGTTTTGCTATCTGAGGATCGATTCCAACTGTCGGCAAATTTTTTTTTTTTAACGTGATTCATCATTCTAGTTTGTTTTCTTTTTATTTATGTTTTATTGAAATTTATAAATAATATTAACAAACCCTTTTTTCCCTATACATCGAAATACATTTTTTTAATACTAATTATATTAAATAATTTCATAAGCTGATACTTATCGTTAGCATGGCCATTTCGGAATTTCATATAAATTCTTATAAATTATCGAAAATTATGTTCAAGGTTAAACTTTTACTTTTTTGAAATTCATAATGTAAGTGACAAGTGGTTGTAACTACCAGGTAAAAATTTTAAGTAACGTAACAGTTAACTTGATATATAAGATCTGTTTTTCATTACTGTTCAGATTTTTGTTGCATAATTTTCAAAGGTATTAAGTTTTGATATTTACATACGCTAATTAAAAGTTTGGTTTAGAACCAACATTATGTAAGTGACATTGAAATTACATATTTAATCAACACAATAAGTATAGCTGCTATACCTAAAATTTTTGTACAACAAAAGACGGAAAATAAATGTTTAGGGAGTTTTATGTAAGTTTTCTTGTGCCTTCGAAGATTATGATTATTGTATAGATAGATAAAAATATCAGTCAGAACAGCTTAATCATTTCTTAGAAAAAAAAAATTAAAATTAATGAAAATTATGTATAAGGACTTTTTGTCTCTTACTTTGGATGTTAATAATTTCTTGGAGTTTTAAATGTAAGAATTATACTCATATCCTAAGAAATTATTTTATTATTATGAAATTCCGAAATGGCCATGCTAACGATAAGTATCAGCTTATAAAATTATTTAATATAATTAGTATTAAAAAAATGTATTTCAATGTATAGGGAAAAAAGGGTTTGTTAATATTATTTATAAATTTCAATAAAACATAAATAAAAAGAAAACAAACTAGAATGATGAATCACGTTAAAAAAAAAAATTTGCCGACAGTTGGAATCGATCCTCAGATAGCAAAACGAGAACAGTAGTGGCATAAGCCCTTACTACCTTAGCTATCGAGACTTCGAGGGTAGGAGATCTTAAAGTCACATATGTTCATCGATAACCTCCGGGGCTTGTCCTACAGTTCATAACAATTGTGATGAGGAAAAATAATTAACCAGTGATTATAGCTGAACTGTCATCCTTAAAAAAATTAGCTGAACATTTTTTCAAAATAATACTAGATTTCAAATTAAGTATAAACGTACGGAAAAGAAAAAGTTTTGATATCAAATTCTGTGCATATAATTATGGGCATTTAGTTTCACGATTTAATCGAATGTAAGATTGATAGATAACATTCAAGCAAGAGCGAGAGAGCAAGGGTCAGTTAAATATTGTGCAAGATTTGTCTTGCGCGCCCATGCCCTCCCCTTCCCCTCTTTCTGCTCAAAGAAGAGGGAGCTGCTGCTCGCTTGGTCTCTGCCGGCGAGAGCGTACAGCTTGATCTAGTGGAGCCAATGTGTGTGCACGCCTCGACCTCTTGCTTCGCTGGGGACTCTCAAACCAGACCTCCACGTCGATCTGCCTACTATAAAATATCTGTTACGGCTGATCTGCCAATCTTGTATTTACTCGACGTTCTAATAAAGAATAATTCAAACATTGGTCCTTCGAGCCGGATAGCGTGACTGGGACAGACAATCGCCAGAACCTCATCGAGCCCAAGACAGCCAGGACTACGGTGCTACGCGAAGCAATGTAAGTAGGACGATGTGAGATGCGATCATGCGAAAATACATTCTCTACGTCCGAGAACGTATCGAGACATTGGGCCTCCGTTGCAAGTGATGCAATCGTGCAGAGCCGCGCCACGTGGTAGAGCGATTTGAGGTTATGATAGCCTTAACAAGATGTGACAGGCGAGAGACGCCTTACCGCGACTGCCGTGCAGTCCGCGTCGTGGACCTTGCGTGCAACCGCGATTACTCAGTCAGTGAGGCTGTCGAGAGGTTTTGGGTTGCAGATTGCAGGCTGCTTCATGTTTAAACCGCGGGATTTACTAGTTAACGTCATCCCGCGGCTGGTCGGGTTGTTAGATTCATTTGCGATTCCTCACCCCCTTTTTCTTAATATTCTACGTAGACTCATTTGGCACGCACGATTGCACCACAAGTAACAAGGCGCTGTTTGAGAGACAAGCGTCGAGCTCAGCGCGTGACTAATTTACAGGGATAACGAAGGCTGGCCCTCGTTGCTGGAAACGCAGCAAGCCCTGCTAGAGGTTCTCGCGGAATTCACTTAATCCGCCAAGAGCGTCGAAGTATGGAGCATGGGTCTCGTCGACGCCAGGTTTGAGCTACTCGCTGATTATTGGAATGACTTCCAAGCCAATCATAAGGATCTGATTCAGGGCGCACCTGTGGACAAAGTTGCCTCTTTGATAGCCCTGTACAGGTCCGCAGAGGGATACTACCTCGACGCTAAGGCGTGCCTGTATGACGCTAGAAGTCGGCTGTTCCCGACCATGCCAGGAGGTGGTGGCCAGTTACCACTTCCCGGACCGCTCCCTGGACGGCACTTGGATCCTCGCCTGCCGAGCATCAATATTCCGCTCTTTTCTGGCCGTCGCGAAGATTGGCAGTCTTTTCGCGACCTGTTCCAGACGCTCATTGACCAGGATGCTCGGCTCACCGACGTCGAGAGGCTTTACTACCTAAAGGCAAACGTGCAGGGTGATGCAAAAGCAGTTCTGGACACCTTGCAGCTCGTTGGCTCCAATTATTCCATGGCCTGGAGTCTTCTTGTCTCGTAGTTCGAGCATCGCGGCCTCCTTGTGCAGGACCACGTCATGGCACTCCAAACACTCAAGCCTCTGCGCGAGGAGTCCGCTGCTGGTCTGCAGGGCTTGCTCGATGCCTTAGAAAAGCACCGTGATCAACTGCGAGCGCTCAATCAGCCGGTGGAACATTGGGATGTGTGGATGGTCTCTTTTGCCTTGACCGCCATGGAACCCTCGACTCGGAGAGCCTGGGAAGACGAGCTCGAGAAGTTGGAGGCAGCCAGCTCTGCACAAGGGGAAGCGGCCTCCTTCGCCACTTTGTCCAGCTTTCTGCGGAGGCGCGGCCGCTCACTGACTTCAATGGAAGCCTCGCGCCCTCTTCGATCGACGAACGATCCTGTACGCTAGACCGGCAGTCGCCCTCCCGCGCCGACGCCACTCAGCCGCAACCACTGATCTTTAGCCACCCACGCAGTCAACGATGACTGCCCTGCTTGCCACGCGCCGCACTACGTAGGTCACTGCAGCCGTTTCCTGGAACTGGACGCGCTTGGGCGAAGGAATTTCGTCACTCAGCACAAGCTGTGCTTTAACTGCCTGAAGCCGGGTCACATGGCAACTGTCTGCCCTTCCCAAGGTGTATGCCAATATTGCAAGGCGCGGCATCACAGCCTCATCCATGATGGCGGTCGCAAGCGCAGGGCCACGCCCGACCCAGCACCAGCTGAGGCAAAGCAGTGCCTCTTCACCTCGGACTCAAAGGACGGGATCGACGCGGCAGCTGCTTCACCGTTGTGACTAGCCGTCTTGCCCACGCTCAAGGTTTAGCTCATGGGCCCTGGGTGGCGGACAGTCACAGCAAGAGCACTCGTCGACGCTTGTTTGGAGATTTCAATCACGTCCACTGCACTTGCTCGAAAGCTTGGTGCCAGTCCCGAGCCAGCCGTCACGAGCATCTCTGGCGTCAGAGGCGCTGTCTTTATGCGCTCCCCAACGATTGCAAGTTTGCAGCTCCAAACCCGGAACTCAACCCGGACGTTGCGGCTGACTGCGCACTGCTTGCCCCAAATGGGACTCCGCACCCCCTCCGGACCGTTACAACCAGCCGTCATCGAACTCTCGACGGCGTCGCTTGATCCGTCGTCGGCTACGTCGAGATCCCGCTCCCTCGCCTTTCGCCCTACTGACGACGATTGAGCTGCGCGATGCCTACCTCGCCTGCGTCCGCCTCAGCCAGCGACAATTCTTCGCCCTAGAGATTGCGAGCTTGCAAAAGGGCGGCCGTGTCCCTGCGAAAAATCCACTGCTGTCTCTAGACCCGATCTTCTCCGATGACGTCCTTAGAGTTGGCGGTCGTCTCCAACATTCTGCGCTCACTTTCGACGAGCAGCATACGCCAATCCTCGACAGCCGATGCAGCCTCGCTCGGCACATTATCCAGTGGGCTCATGCTCGTGCTCTTCACGGAGGAGTCAGAGTCACCAGCGCCTATGTGGCTCGCAAGGCCTGGATTGTTGGCGGGCGGCGGCGAATCAAAAGCATTCTCCAGGGATGCGTGGTCTGCGCCTGACTGCAGGCGCGGCCTGCCACTCAACACATGGCACCTCTACCGGCCGCACGGGTTACTCCTGCTCGAGCTTTCTCTCGCACTGGAGTTGACTACGCTGGCCCATTCAACATTTTATCTGCTAAGGGCCGAAGCATCCGCACAAGCAAGGGCTACGTCGCGATCTTCGTCTGCATGACCACCAAGGCGTTACAGCTTGAGCCCGTTGGTGATCTCTCCACCGAGTCATTCATTAGAGCGCTCACAAGATTCTGCGCCAGGCGCGGTCGGCCCTTAGAGATCTGAAATGATAGCGCCACCTGCTTCCGCGCCGCAGACCGTGAAATGCGCGAGGCTCTCCAGGATGCCGAAATAAAGTGGAAGCGTGTTGCTGGCTCACTGGCTAAACAAGGCGTCACGTGGCACTTCATTTCTCCACGGGCGCCCCACTTCGGCGGACTATGGGAGGCCGGTGTCAAAGCAATAAAACATCATCTCCGTCGTGCCCTTGGACTGCGCAACCTCACCTACGACGAGTTTTCCACCGTTTTGGCCAGCATCGAGGCGGTCCTCAATAGCCAACCTCTCACTCCATTCACCGGAGGTTTAGATGATTTGGACATCCTCACCCCCTAAACACTTCCTCGTCGGTGGCCCGCTGAATTATGTGCTTGAGGCCAGCACCCCGCCCGAGAAGCTCGATCGCCTAAGTCACTGGAAGCTGGTTCGGGGAATCCGAGACCAGTTCTGGAGCCGCTAGAGCCGCGAGTACTCGGACACGCTCCAACAACGACCCAAGTGGAAGGTCCCACGTCGTAATATCTAGGTTGATGACGTCGTCGCCGTGGTGGTCACCACGCTCCTCCAGTCTAGTGGCACGTGGCCGCTCGGTCGCATCATCTCGGTTCATCCCGGACCCGACGGGCTCGTTCGCGCCGCCACCATCCAGACCGCCACTAGTGAATACACCCGTCCCATTAGCAAGCTCTCTCTACTGCCTGTCCGATCGCCTAGTGTCGGCGACGCCACATCCAAAGACCCTGTGGCCGAATTTGACCCAGGTACGGCGGGCGGAGACTAAGATCGTTCACGGAACGAGGCGGGCGGGTTGTGCAAGATTTGTCTTGCGCGCCCATGCCCTCCCCTTCCCCTCTTTCTGCTCAAAGAAGAGGGAGCTGCTGCTCGCTTGGTCTCTGCCGGCGCGAGCGTACAGCTTGATCTAGTGGAGCCAATGTGTGTGCACGCCTCGACCTCTTGCTTCGCTGGGGACTCTCAAACCAGACCTCCACGTCGATCTGCCTACTATAAAATATCTGTTACGGCTGATCTGCCAATCTTGTATTTACTCGACGTTCTAATAAAGAATAATTCAAACAAATATATATAGCATATACTCGGTTGCAGTCAAAAGAGAAAAACTCATGTCGTCGCTTGCTTTGGCTGTGCGTTTAGATATATAGCTATAGTCAACATTTCCACTCCTCTCCTCGTAGGCACACATTCGGTATACCCCTTCTACGTGTCGCCAAAATGTGCGCCTATATGCTTATTTCCACGCGAATCCACTTCTCTTCTTGTAGGCGCACGCTCTTCGATACGAGTCTCGCACTCTTGAAAAATGTGCGCCTTGGTTCGACGGCTGGCCGCGGCGGGTCGCCCCGATCAGTGGAAAAAAGTTGTCTCACGCCGTAGCATTGGTGTTAGCAATCTCTCTACTCATCTCTGTTCATGCATGTTTATTCGTTTCTACCCATAGAGATATTAGAATAGAGTGCGCTAATGCCTGAAAACTGCGTCAGAGGGTGCGAGAGAGACAGATGCGAGAATTTCTCTTCGTCTCTCTCTGTTTTCCAGCCATTCAGCGCTTGGAGAGGGAATAGAGCCAATCACAGCGATCGGCTAGAGAGAGACGGAGAGAGATTCTCGCATCTGTCTCTCTCGCACCGTCTGACGGGCTAACTTACTGGGAGCAGTACATCTTGCGCACTCTATTCTTGTATCTCTATGTTTCTACCTATACGTACATTAAACGAAAGTTCAATGACTAGAAAGAAAAATTGGAAGACTGCGCAAATTTTGGGGAAAAAAGATCAAGCTTGATATACTTAGTATGATCACTACGAGTACGAATATAAGAGAAATAAATGACCAACGTTAGACTGCTTTTCAAGTGAATTACGAACAATTTGATCAAGACAGTATTTCTGAGTTTGTAGCTATAGTGATAATAATGTAAAAATAAAAACAATTGGATTTGTAAAAATTTATAGTAATCATGATTTTCTTGAATGTTTCAAAAAATTAAACATTGTATATCACTCAACAGTTCAATAAAGTAGCGATAATTTGCTTATAAGATTTTTGCTTATCATTTTCTATAATTATTCATAGTTGTTTTCTATCCAAAAGCGTTGAATATGCACATATACACACCATGTAACCCCTACTGTGGTACGTAGTGTAGTACTGTTAGTACAGTAGATTTATGTTGTTATACAACATACAGACACCCTGGCCAGGCCCTGATCATAGCCTGCGGTCATCCTCATTACATTGTGTGATAAACTCTACATTAAAGTCTGCCCAGGCCGTGGCATCGATAAAATGCTTGCCTGGCCAGGCCCTGGTCTTAGCCTCTGGATCACATTCTTGTCGGGAGTGGTCATCTTGTCGGCTGCTCCCATCAAAATGGTATATTTAGAGCAAGATGCGTAATTATAGCATCAGCAAAATAACCAGGTGGCACTTGGTAACATTGCAGTAGAAGCGATTTCCAGCCTTCCGTCTATTTAAACTAATGCTCCCTATTCATCGAGAACCGAGATATGGGGTAATGAAAAGAAATTTTTTTTTTTGCTTGTTAACCGCATCAAACTACAGTTAACAGAAAGGTTAAACCTAACGTATATTACAAAATTTTTTCAAACCGAAATGTCCAGCTGATTTGAAACATGGAATTATTAAAAAAAATTTAAAAAAAATTTTTTTTTAATTTTTTGCAAAAATAATTTTGTGTTTAAAATTAGCTAATACGTTTCGGCTGGCAAAAATTTTGTAATATACGTTAGGTGTAATCTTTCTGTTTATTGCAGTTTGGTTTGGTTAACAAGCAAAAAAAAAATTTTTTTTTTATCACCCCATATCTTGGTTCTCGATGAATAGGGAGCATTAGTTTAAACAGTTGAAAGGTTGGAAATCACTTCTACTGCAATATTACCAAGTGTCATCCGGTTACTTTGCTGATGCTATAATTACGCATCATTGCTCTAACTAGTAGTGGGGAACTAAGTTCCGGGAACCTCTCCTCTTGCTGGGTCCGTACCATATAACTTTATTTGCTTTGCAGGCCTATGTTATAACACAGAATAGGCCGATGTACTGAAAAATAGTTACATGGTACGACCCCAGGGGTGACGTTGCGCTGGCCCAAACTTTTGCTCAGCTGAGCCGATTGTGCCTGAACCCTGAACTACACCATCTGTCCTTTTTTCCACCGCGGGAGGGTGGAAATGAGTGAGTGAAACTATGTATGTATACAGTTTTTAATCCGCAAGCTTTTGAGTTTTTATAATTTGTTTGAGGTATACTTAGAGGTGTCAAAATTTCTAAAGCGAACGTTTACGTCCAATACCAAATACAGACATAGACATGCCAAGTAAGCCGGCTGAGAGTTTAAGCTTGAATAAGTTTATGTGGAAGTGAGATTCTGAATGGCACTCAGATGAGAAACAGTACTGGATTTGTGGGAGCCATTACTATGATTGATCCAAAAATCGAAAGAATAGTGTTTTTAAACTGTTAAAAGTTTGCAGTGTATACCTCATAATGAAAAAAATCATACTTAAACTTGCTAGATAGCTAATCGTGAAGCCAACTATATTATTCGAGGCTAATTTTATCATTTAAGAGATTCAAAGTAAAATTTATACAGATGTCAAAATATACGTTCCTGTATGAGTGTGGTGTAGTTTTAAAGTAAACCATTGATTCTACAGTCCCTATTGTGAACATCACTTTATCTTCATTGACATTTCCTGATGCAAATTGCAATTAATTACATTTATCAAAAAGTTTGTGATTATTTTTACAGATCGTCAAATTTAATAGTACCAGTCCTGGTTAGTCGTCCAACAATGTTGGTAGAGTCTTGTGGCTGCAGGAGAATCAATGATATCAGCCACATATTAGTCATCTTTTTCTGTTTACTTGTGTCTGTTACTGAGTGTGGTAAGTACCATAGAAAATTTTTAGTCATGTAATCAATACAATCTGAAAGAGGCCAAAACTGTCAATGGGCAAGGTAGTCTCAATAGGGTTTATGTGGCTCGGGCAACATTATGATTTAAAAAAAAAAAAAAAAAAAATATAATGCAGTAGTAAATGTACACTCACCATACTTTAATTCACAAACCGCGAAGTTTGAATTCTTGAAGTAATTTGTCGTATGAAAACACGAGAATCAATATAACCATAAACTAAAAATATAATGATAAACAACTATAACATTAACAACTATTGAACAATGTTGAAATCACATTTTATTGGTCATGATAAAATTTAAGAATTCAAACTTCGCGGTTTGCGAATCAAGGTATGGTGAGTGTACATGCGGAAACATTAAACCTGATGGTAACATCTAAAGAAGACATTGCAAACTCATTGCCTTACCGATGTACGTCAAAAAAGTTTATCAGCTGCAAAAATTTTCTGCTTCACCAGTGCTACTAACAGTACACTATAAAACTTGTACAGCCTTATCTTACGTCAGTACAACACTGCCGAAACGACAGTGTTATAGCCACAGCAATCACTGTATAGTGCCATCCTGCACAGTGTTGGGTAAGGCGAATATAATTTTGCATTTTTGTCACTAGGACCTATATATAGTTTTTTTTTTTATATTACAGTGTTCTAACCTCTGAGAGGTATGTACATCATATATATAGTGACAGATTCTAGTGAGCAAAATGAGAAAGCTGAATAGCAGGAGGGAGGAAGCCAGTGATTCTCCCCAAATGTGACTAACAAACTTGTGGGAAATTCAAGTTGGCTATACACGGAGAGAACTCTGGTACTACGGTAGTATGTATAGCCGCGTGCAACAGTAGTATAGTGCGTCGTATACGACTGTAGCGCCCGCGCGCCACAACGAAAGTATATGGCTCCTGCTACTGTAGTATACAGGCCTCCGTGCAACTGTAGTGCGTGAACTATACAACCGTTGCTTCTGCCTTATACTACAGTTGCAACGCTGATATACTGAATTGGTATATTACCCCGCTTACCAACTTTGCCCGGGAGCCATACCAAATCGGTATTGACCCCAAGCAAATGTGCACACACACACACGCACACATAAGTGTATATATATGTATATGTACGTCGTTGTCGGCGGCGGCGCTGCACTATACATATATATCTATAACCTCGTGTTTGCCGCTCGTTGGGATGTATATACACACACACACACACACACACACACACACACACACACACACACACACACACATATATATATATATATATATATATATATATATATATATATATATATGCAATAAACAACATAATATTTTCTCGAGCTTCATACAGTATAGCATACTACTATACACCGGATGGGATCTAATAAACGCATATATATGTGCCGCTGAAAATAATGTAAACAATAGGTAATTTTATCCGAAATGAAATAGTAATTAACTACACATACATCGTTTTCAACAGCTCTACGCGTTCTAAAATAGCCCTCAATAGTATATTGCAAAAATAAGGTTCATGCTGATAGCCTCTGTTTCGCAAAAAAGGACTCGTATTAAATTAGGCAAATGAATAAAAGACAATCATAATGAAAATTTTGTATTTTAACAATAAATTATTTGAAAATTATTTTTATTTACAAATAGGAACGTATATATTTTAACTATTTAATTTTGTCAATTACAATGAAATTAATCTCATACAAATAGCAACGTGTATTTTTCAACAAGTTGTTTTCGTCAATCCCAATGAAATGAATCTTATGCCGTATAAGTACTTATAATCACTGTAAGGTAACTAAAAAAATTCTGTAATTGTTTCATTACAAGCCTAATATTTAAATCAATTAAAAGTTCGAGCTTACAGATGTAACATGATTATTGAAACAAAAAATATTCCTATCTTAAAAATTAAAGCACAGTTTTTAAAATTATTCGTTTACACATTGTATCTCGTCATAATTATTTCTTCGTCACCTTTTATAATATACTGACAAGGTGGTAAAATCGGTACCGTGGATGTGTCCACTAAAATTCGAGTGGACGTTGATTGAACGTCCAAAATATCTATAAAACTTCAAAATAATCCTTTCTCTTGTCACAAAATGTATAAAAACAAAGCCTACGCCACCGCGCCGTGTTGTCCTCACGAGATAATTGTTTATATGCACATTCTATATATATGCGTATACATATAAAACTATACAAAAAATGTCGTGTATATATTATATACGCATAAGTATATATATAAAAAATATATATATACATATACATTCGAACGAGCGGTAAACACGAGGTTATAGATATATATGTATAGTGCAGCGCCGCCGACGACGACGATGTACATATACATATATATATGTAAAGAAAGTATACTCTCTTTAAATACAAATAAAGCGTGTCCTTTGATAGGTGATTGATAGAGGGGGTAAGGATATTGAAGGTAAGAAGTGAAACAATAGAGAAGAGAGAGGAAAAGGAGTAGTAACAGATATAAACTCAGAGAGAAAGGTAGTGCGAACAAATAAGGATCAAGAAGCAAGTGAAATATAAAATTACAGTCTTCAGTGTAAAATATAAAATACAATAGAGATAATAGACTTATATTTTCGTTCCTCTACTTTTTTCAGGTAAAATTACGCTGTAAATATTGTAAATATTGTATAATAATTATTAAATAAACTCTACTTTTTTCAGAGTAACAAATATTAGTTTATTTTTCTCGTATCTATTGTTATAAATATAAAACATTATAGAACGCAAATATTGTCTCAAGATAACAAAAATGCCAAAATTAAGATTTAATTTTGAAGTTGTTTCCTCACCGAGTGATAGCAAAACAAACATAACAAATATAACCTTCATCGAAACGGAAAAAGGAATACAGTATGCTATACCACGGCAATATCAAAATATAGACAATCACACAGAAGTCAAGAAAACAGAGGTATTTATTAAATTTAAAAGTAACGCTAAAAGGGGTACACAACAGAAGTTATGGATAGGATTAGATGATGAGTTAGCAAAAGTATACATAGATGAAATAGGAAATTTTCAATTTAAGAATGTATATTTAAACGAAATTGAAAAAGAAAAAAAAATAATAGAAAATCCTGTAGATATAAACAACTTGATAGAACAATTATTAACAAACAAACAAAAAGATAATAGCAAGCTTAACTTAAAAAATATATCAGAAAAATTTATTTTAGAAAAATTTAATGAAAAACAGACGAATATAACTCAATGGATGAATACATTTGAAAAAGAATGTGAAAGATTTGAAATTATTGAAGATAATACAAAAATTGAAATTTTAAGATTATTTTTAGATAAAGCCTGCATGGACTGGCATTATACAGCACAAACAGAATTAAAAATAAATAATAACTGGCAAGAATGGAAAGAAAAATTTCTAAAAACTTTTGCAGATAGAAGTTGGAATTCATCTATATATGCATTGTCCTATAAATATTATGAAGGTTCATTAACAGAATATGCGATAAAAAAAGAAAGATTATTAATAAATGTGGACCCAAACATGGGAAAAAAGACAATAATAGCGTTGATAGTAATGGGTCTGCCAGAATGGATAAGAAATAAATTAGATAAAGAAGAATGTGTAGATTCAACAATATTAATAAATGAAATAAGAAAACATGAAAGTTTGAACAAAAAAATTATAAGCAAGAAAAATGATAATAGATACAATTATAAACATAAAAATGAAGAAAAAAAACCGTGTCAAATATGTGAGAAAATAGGAAAATCCAACAGATTCCATCCTGAAGAAAAATGTTGGTTTAAGAATAAAGATAAAACAAGAGTAGTTGGGGCAAATGAAAGAATAAATGCAGATTTATATACAGAAGAAAAAAACGAATAGAGACACCATTGATTAAAATACCAATATTGTTAAATAATAAATTGAGGGTTATAGGAACATATGATTCCGGGGCTCAGATATCATTAATAAATAAAAGAATAGTTAAAATACAAGAAGAAGAAAAAAATGTAAACAAAATATATTTGAAGTCAGTCAATGGTGTCAGCGAAACAAAAGGCTTAATAAAAGTGAAAGTAAAAATATTCGAAATAGAAGAAGAAATATACTTAGATATGGTGGAAAGAGAAGACTTTGAGGATATTATAATAGGTTTAGATATGATAAAAAAATTTAGACTTATACAAGATGAGAATTTAAATATTTCCCAAAAGAAAAAAATAATCAAAGAAAAAGATCAACATATAAAACAGAATTCAACAGAAAAGGTTACGGAAGTAAAAATAAACTTTAATGAGCATGTGACAGAAGAGGAAAGCGATTTACGATTAGAACATTTAGAAAATAGTAAAAAGAAAGAGATAAAGAATATAATTAAGAAATACAATTCAGTCTTTGCAAAAAACAAATATGACATAGGGACAGTTAAAGATTATGAAGCAAGAATAGATTTAATAGAAGAAAAATACTGTAGCAAAAGACCATATAGATGTACAATAGAAGATAAAAAAGAGATAGAACAACAAGTAGCAAAATTACTTGAAAAAAAATTAATAGAAGAATCGTACAGCCCTTTTGCAGCACCTGTTACTCTAGCATTTAAAAAAGAAGAAAATAAGAAATCAAGACTATGCATAGACTTTAGAGACCTAAATAAATTAATTGTACCGCAAGCACAACCTTTCCCACTAATCGAAGATTTAATAACAAAAACAAGAAACTGTAAATTTTTCACCACCCTAGATATAAATTCGGCTTTTTGGTCAATACCTCTTAGAATTGAAGATAGAAATAAAACTGGTTTTATTACACAAGATGGACACTACCAATGGACTTGCCTTCCGTTTGGCTTAAAAACAGCACCAGCAATATTCCAAAGAATACTAAGCAACATTTTAAAAAAAAATAATTTAAAAAATTTTGCAGAAAATTACATAGATGATATACTTATATTTTCACCAACTTTTGAAAAACATATAGAACACATCAAACAAGTTTTAAACGCAATATTAAAAGAAGGATTTCGATTAAAATTTAAAAAATGTACATTTGGTTCAAATTCTGCAAAGTATCTCGGACACATAATAGAAAATAATACCGTTCGTCCAATAAAAGATAATTTAATAGCAATAGAAAACTTTCCACAACCAAGAACCCAAAAAAATATTAGACAATTTTTAGGCAAAATAAACTTTTATCATGAATATATTCCGAAAAGTGCGATATTATTAGACCCACTCCACAAATTACTTAGGAAAAATGAAAAATTTATATGGACAGAGGAATGTGAAAAATCATTTCAACAAACAAAAAAGTTACTGTGCTCAAAACCAATTTTAGAGATATTTGACCCAAACTTAGAAATAAAACTGTACACAGATGCATCAATAGAAGGAATAGCAGCAGTGTTTAAACAAACACAATTTGATGGAAAAGATAAACCGATAGCATATTTTTCAAAAAAACTAACAGAAACACAAAAGAAAAAAAAAGCAATATATTTGGAATGTTTGGCTATAAAAGAAGCAATAAAATATTGGCAGCAGTGGCTTATTGGAAAAAAATTTATAGTATATTCAGACCATAAACCATTAGAAAATCTAAATATTAAAGTAAGAACAGACGAAGAACTAGGTGATTTAACTTACTATTTATCGCAATATGATTTTACAATAAAATACATCCCAGGAAAAGAAAATATAGAAGCAGACTGTCTTAGCCGAAATCCGGTATTAGAACCAGAAATAAATAACGAAGAATTTTTAAGAATAATAAATTTAATAGAAATAGATGAAATCAAAATAGATCAAGAAAAAAACAAAGAAATACAAAAATCAAATAAAATGTTAATAAAAAGAAATGAAATTTTTTATAAAAAGAGTAGAAAAAAAGAAAAAATAATACTATCAGAAGAGTTTAGAAAAAAATTGATTAAAAAAATACACAAAGAATGGTTTCATATTGGAATAAAACAAATGATGACTAGAATAAGCACAAACTACACAGCGAAGAATTTAACAAAAAATATAATCAAAACATGTAGAGAATGTAAAATATGTATAGAAAATAAATCAAGAGGTCAACTTAAATACGGCCAAATGTCACATTTAGGCCCAGCAAAAAAACCTTTTGAAATTGTCTCAATAGATACCATTGGTGGATTTGGAGGAAATAGATCAACAAAAAAATATTTACGCCTCCTAGTAGATCACTTTACCAGGTATGCTTATATAATAACATCCAAGACACAAACGGCAAGTGACTTTATTAAACTAGTAAGAAAAATAATAGATACTGAACAAATAGAAATGATTTTGTCAGATCAGTACCCAGGAATAAACTCAAAAGATTTCAAAGATTTTTTGGAACACAATAATATCAAAATAGTTTTTACAGCTGTTAATGCGCCATTTTCTAACGGATTAAATGAAAGACTCAATCAAACAATAGTTAATAAAATTAGGTGCAAATTAAACGAAAACCAAAATAAAAAAGCTTGGACATCAATAGCTCATGAATGTATAAAAAAGTATAATGAGACAGAACATTCTGTTACAGGATTCACACCGCAATATTTACTAGATGGGACTGATGTAAGCATAACACCTCAAGAATTAATAACAATAAATAACAAAGACATCTGGCTAAAGAATAGACAAACAGCAATAGAAAATACCATTAAATCGCACAATTATAACAAGAAAATATTTGATAAAAACAGAAAAAATCATATATTTAAAATTGGAGATCTAGTATATATAGAAAATGGAAACAGACTAAATAGGAGAAAAATGGATAGATTACGAATTGGACCTTATGAAATAATAAATAAAATTTCAGAGTCTATATATCAAATAAAAACAGAAAAAAATAGAAAACCAGATTTATTTCACATAACAAAATTGGTTCCAATGAATATGGAACTAAATGACGACGATTTTAGTGAGAAAGAAATGTAAATAAAACAAAATGCAATGAGATGTTCCAATTTTCGGCTAATACGGAGGGGGGGAGATGTAAAGAAAGTATACTCTCTTTAAATACAAATAAAGCGTGTCCTTTGATAGGTGATTGATAGAGGGGGTAAGGATATTGAAGGTAAGAAGTGAAACAATAGAGAAGAGAGAGGAAAAGGAGTAGTAACAGATATAAACTCAGAGAGAAAGGTAGTGCGAACAAATAAGGATCAAGAAGCAAGTGAAATATAAAATTACAGTCTTCAGTGTAAAATATAAAATACAATAGAGATAATAGACTTATATTTTCGTTCCTCTACTTTTTTCAGGTAAAATTACGCTGTAAATATTGTAAATATTGTATAATAATTATTAAATAAACTCTACTTTTTTCAGAGTAACAAATATTAGTTTATTTTTCTCGTATCTATTGTTATAAATATAAAACATTATATATACACTTATGTGTGCGTGTGTGTGTGTGCACATTTGCTTGGGGTCAATACCGATTTGGTATGGCTCCCGGGCAAAGTTGGTAAGCGGGGTAATATACCAATTCAGTATATCAGCGTTGCAACTGTAGAATAAGGCAGAAGCAACGGTAGTATAGTTCACGCACTACAGTTGCACGGAGGCCTGTATACTACAGTAGCAGAAGCCATATACTTTCGTTGTGGCGCGCGGGCGCTACAGTCGTATACGACGCACTATACTACTGTTGCACGCGGCTATACATATTACCGTAGTACCAGAGTTCTCTCCGTGTATGGAGCAAGACGCAAATCCCCAAATAACTTGACACAATTTTATGCACAATAACTTAATAAACTAATCTCAAGCTATTTAACTTAATAACCCAACGGGCCAATAATCAGCCTCATGAGTTTAAATGAATTAGAAAATTTATTAATTAACAACGCAAGTGCCAATCTCCACACAACTGGGAGCACTTACTGGCTGCTTAAATTATGAATAAAATAAAATAATTACGCAAGTGCCAATCCCCACACAACTGGGGGCGCTTACTGGCTGCTTTAATTATTAATAGAATAAATATTATAACGCAAGTGCCAATCTCCACACAACTTGGAGCGTTTACTGGTCGATTACTTAATTTATGTTAAATAAAATAATAACGGAAGCACTTATCTCCTTACAACCTGCGTCACACTGGTTGCTTTAATTATTTATGATTAATAAAATAATAATACAAGTGCCACTTACCACACAACTGGGAGCGGTTACTGGCTGCTTTAATTGTTAATAAAATAAATTAATAACACAAGCACCTATCCCGATGCATATTGGAGTGCTTACTGGTCGCTTTGATTATTTACAATAAATAGTATAATCCAAGGACCAATACCCACATGACCCGAGGCGCTTACTAGTCGCTTACTTAATTTATAATAAATAAAATAACAACGCAAGCGCCAATCCTTACACAAGTGGGGGCACTTACTGAATGCTTTGAATTATTGATAAAATAAAATAATAACGCAAGCGCCAATCCGCACACAACCGGGGGTGCTTACTGGTCACTTTACTTATTTAAGATCAATGGAATAATGCAAGCCTTCCGGGTCGTGTGTGGATTAGCGTTAGCATTATTCTATTTATTGTAAATAATCAAAGCGACCAGTAATCGCCCCGGGTTGTGTGAGGATAAGTACTTGCGTTATTATTTAATTTGTTATAAATTATGTAAGCAACCAGTAAGCGCCCCGGGTTGTGTGGATTGGCGCTTGCGTTATTATTTTATTTCATCAGTAATTAAAGCAGCCAGTAAGTGCTCCCGGTTGTGTGGGGATTGGTGCTTGCGTCACTATTTTATTTATCATATATAAACAAAGCGACCAGAAAGTGTCCCGGGTTGTAAGGGGATAAGTGCTTGTGTTATTATTTTATTTATTATAAATTAAGTAAGTAACCAGTAAGCACCCCGGGGTGAGTGGGGTTCGGCGCTTGCGTTGTTAAATAATAAATTTTATTATTCATTAAAACTCATGAGGCTGCTTATTGGCCTGTTGGGTTATTGGGTTAAATCGCTTGGGATTAGTTTATTAAGTTATTGCGCATGAAATTTCGTCGAGTTATTTGGGGATTTGCGTTCTGCTCCATATAGCTAATTTGAATTTCTTGCAAGTTTTCCAGTCACATTTGGGGAGAACCACTGGCTTTCTCCCTCCTCCTAGGATTATAGCTATTCTGCTTTTGCATTTTCTCATTGGGATCTGTAGCTATATATAGGTCCTAGTGACAAAAATGCAAAATCATATCCGCCTCACCCAACACTGATCCTGCAGCTATCACAGGAGAGTCCCAGCGTTGGCCGCGGTGGTCAATAGTTTGCTGCCAACCGCAACCTTCAGAGCTAACTGGCCACTCTGTTAAATAAATAGTTTTTAATAACACAAGCGCCTATCACTTCATGACCCGGTGCGCTTACTGGTCACTCTTTTAAATAAATAATTATTAAAATAACACAAGCGCCTATCACCTCATGACCCGGGGTGCTAACTGGCGACACTGTTAAATAAATACTTATTAATAACACAAGCACCTATCACCGTATAACCTGGGGTGCTAATTGCAAATCTAGTAAATAAATAGTTATTAATAAATATGTCAAGCACCTTTTTCCTGATGATCCAGGACACTTATTTGCAACACTATTAAATAATAAAAAGTTAATCCATAACATATGTAAACATATCACAATTTTGATTGCCTATCTAGTACGACAAAGATCTTTTTAAATGGCGCTCTTGTAATTCCTTGATAATTTATTATTTAATAGTAGCCAGTAAGCGCCCCGGGTCATGAGGTAATAGGCGCTTGTGTTATTAATAATTATTAATTTAACAGTGACCAGTAAGCGCCCCGGGTCATTGGGTGATAAGCGCTTGTGTTATAAATAATTATTTATTTAACAGAGTTGCCAATAAGCGCTCCAAGTCACTGAGTGATAGGCGCTTGTGTTATTTTAATAATTATTTATTTAAAAGAGTGGCCAGTAAGTGCCCCGGGTCATTGGGTGATAGGCGCTTGTGTTAGTAATATTACAATTTTGAATTTCCGCGTGTCTTTAGCAATATGCCCCTTTACTGCTGTGCTGTCTGCTCGACGGAACATTCTCCCTAGATCGTATAGCTATTTATACGATCTAGGGAAAAAGTTCCGATATTGAATCTGCCTAACCTAACGCTGCACTGAAGGTTGTGGTTGGCCGCAAACTTTTGACCATCGCGGCCAACGTTGGAGAGTCTTGCAGTTGTGGCAGTACGTACACAGCTAATCCATTAATTCAATACCACCGCCGAAACCGCTGTACTTACTCCCGCGCTTATATAGCTATAAATTTTACAAAAAACAAAATTGTTGATACATTTGCCTAAAATGTACGAGATTTATGTAAGTGAAATGAAAGGTTTTTGATGTTCATGGCTCGGTGGCGCGTATAGAGCTAAGAGAAAAATGTGTATGTTATGCACTGCTTTGAGTAGTGGACGTGCGTACACGAGTGGCGCTGCCACCTGTCGGTAGTGCCGTAGTTGTGTTATCATTTTTAATAAATGTCTTTTGATTAAGTCTGTCAACACGTACATTTCGAGATAGTGGTATATTTGGAATTGCAGAATCTTTGTTGTGTCAGTTTTTTACTTGATTACTTTCAGTAAATTAATTAATAGGCTACGACTTTCAGTAAAAGTGCTTAGTTGTCATAAGAGCTATGTTTAGAATTTAATTTTCATTTATTATTTTCTTGCGTTTATATTTGTCAGCCTACTCTAAAATTTTGAGGGGTAGTGTATTTTAACTCAATAAATGATTCCTCAAGATTTCATGCCATTCTGTTCATAATTACTTTATGAAAGAACCACTTAAACAATTTGGTGAGGCTTTTCAATTAAAAAAAAAATATTTTAACCCTGTAGAAACAATATTCTATTATTATTACCTTTTCATAGATTTATTTTTCACAATTTTTGAACTATCAGATATTTAACACTCATCTGTCCATTTTTCTTTCATTCAATAATCCTTTTTTAAGTATAATAAAAAATAATAGACAAAACTATATCGCATGCCTGGTTGTACATAAACGCTAATACAAATATGCTCTTGTATGTATATATATCTTCCTATATTGTATAGTTGTACGGGCGGGGCTTTCCACACTACCCCCCCCCCCGTGTCCCCTGCAGCGCCCCCACCACCCCCACGCAAAATAAGGGAAAATTCGTATATCGTCAATGATATTTTAACCCAACAAAATAATAGCCCCAGATCCATTGAGCCCCCCTGGCCCCCCGCACAATTTTTAAAGCCCCTCCCACGATCCCCCCGTAGCCCCCCGCAGCTCCCCCCGCAAAATTAGGGAAAATTCCGTTCATTTTACCTTAATTTTGACCCATTAAAAATCTCCCTTAGTTTTTTCTAAGTCCCCCTCCACTCCCCCGCACGATTTTAAGAGCCCCCTTGCTGCGCCTCCACAGCCCCTCTGTAGCCACCCCACTATATGTTACGTAAGCTGTAGCTAGCAATTGCAAGTCGCAGCTCCTACAACTTACGGTAAACAATCTCTCAGCTATATATAGTTATCTATTTTTTCCACATCGCCCAGGAAGCAAATATATCGATTTTGTACTTATTAACAACAAGTTCATAAAACACCAAAAGTAGTTATTACTTTATATTAATATTGATAAGTATAAAATCTGAGGCACGTTGACTTTTTTTTATTTGTATTATTTCTTTCTTACATTGAGTTTCGAATAAATACGTGTAATCGTATAACATGATATGATCACACATATTCATTGAAACTCAAGTAGTAAAAAAATCATATAAACCGTGGTAGTCATCGCCAGTCGCCCTATGAAACCACAAAGAGACAGAACTACCCGATACCCGATTTAAAGAAAAAAAAACCATTAATAGATGTAGCAATTAGGTAAAACTTTAATCGCATTTCCATACGTTTGCTTGTAATTTTTTTTTCTTAAAAAATCCGCCTGTCTTAAACCTATTCCTTTTTATGTATACAAATCAAAAAACAACTGCAAAATATGTAAAAGTTATTATTTTATACATAATTCTAATTTTCATAAGATAAAATTTTTAATACAGAATCTTAAAATTTAATTTTTTTAAATTATTGTTTTTCAATACGTTTACGAAGTAATCACAAAAATAAACCAATTTTGCTAAAGAAAATTAAAAGAATGATCTTATTTAAGAAAATTTCAGGAAGTGTTTGACGGAAATGTACTCCCAAAATTATTAATTTATTTGAAAAATGTAGGTGTGTAGTGCATACATCACGCAAAGTTCTGTCAACTATCTCTAAAGCTTTTTTCGGAATCATAGATGCCTCATCCGAAACTATCATATCGATTTCACGTAATTTCTTGTTTTCAGATTCGAATTCAAAAAATGCAGTTTCAATATGTTTAAATCCAAAGATAAGCGAAAGTTTATGACTGGTCATACGTTTTGGTAAAAGTACTGACGCAATGCCAGTCCATGCCATTGACAAAATATTTTTTTCTTTGTGATATGAAGTAATAAATTAATGTTTTATATTAAAAGGTTCTTCCTGATCCTCCAGAAACATCTATAAAAAAAATCTTCCTGACGTCATTACATACAATTTTAAAAATATTTTTTTGTTTATTGTTTAGCTGAGCATACATCAAATCACATCAAGCACTTCTAACTAAGCAATTTACTGCTGATGGGGGTTGGCGCGCGGAGCGCGCCGGGGGGTGTAAGCCCCACATTTATGTATATACACACACATATATATATATAAATACTTCGGTGTACTGAAGTGTGTAAATAAGAAATATACGCATAAGCATAAAGCCTTGAATAAAACGTGCCACACGTATATGTATGTACACTGCATGTAGCGTGGGAGTAAGTACAGCGGTTTCGGCGGTGGTATCGAATTAACGGATTAGCTGTGTACGTACTGCTACAACTGCAGGACTCTCCTGCGATAGCCGCAGGATGGTGCTATACAGTGATCGCTGATTGTAGTGACGATACGGCTGTACAAGTTTTTTAGTGTAGGAAAAGCGCTGGGAAAAATGACCATGACTCGAGACAATGGTATTATAGAGAATGTCTGCAAGTCATGCATCATATGCTAAGCCTATATACTTGAAAATTGACCCGCTTGTGTCTCTTGGTCCATTTATGTTTTAACTGACACTAGAGAGGTGTCTAATGCTTTAAGCAGTGCACCCAAAAAAATAACCTCTCATAGTCCAACAACCCAACCCATCGGAGCTCAAACGACTGTAGGCTCTCGTGACACGACCATTTGGGCCCGCTTGTACCAAAAATTGTGTTGCGTGAGATCAAAAAGTCGTTGAACTGTCGCAGCAGAACGATAAGCGGACAGAAACTTGTACTTTGAATTCGTACAGTGCAATGTCGCGTTGAGCTGTGGAAGCCAGTGGGAAAAGGTCGCGGGAGCCAAGCAATCGGCCTCTCAGAGCACAAAGTTTGGGCTCTACGCGTTAAGTAGCAGGAGGAGGCCAGGAGAGCCAGGTGATCGATCTCTCAAAGCGCAATGTCTGGGCTTTCTTACTTAAAATTTCGAGCTGTACAAGCAAATGTTTTTTTTTAATCGTTTTTTTTCACTTTTTTATTTTTCGAAAAATAAAACTTTACGAGTTTTTTTGTAAGTAAAAAATTATTTAAAGTTTACATGAAATGTCAAGTAAGTGGCTGTGCGTAAGTGTGTACGTCTGTTATCATTTATATATTTTAAAATAGACATAGGATTTCCATGAAACAAATTTTTTTGGAAAACAAAAATTATGACGAATAAAGTACTGTTACGTCAGTGCGACGTACTATTCGAGTCTAAGCTTTCGCTCAATAACTCGGGACACACGCTGGGCACGTTAATGGGAGACGGAGCTAAAGGGATAGTTCTAACTAACGACACGATATTTGCAAAGGAGCTACGACTGTTTTAACACAGCTTGAAGCGATTATTATGCAAGGAATATCCCGATTCACTTAATTTGCGCGTGGTGCCCCTAAAGTTAGTCGATTTTATCCAGACCGGTGTACCAAAGGGTATCACGTCCGCGATCTAGAGGATGCCGGCATTGTTACGGGAAAAAGTTTTGTTTCTCGCGACCGGGCTTGGATGTATTAATACCGTCGTGAGTACTGATTTTCGCTTTAATTTTGTTAGTTTTTGCTCCGATAGTGCCACTACCGTGGCGGATAGTGGCGTACACGAAAAATAACTTAATAATTTTCAAGGGGCCACGGTTACCAGTATCGTGGCGGATATAGGTGCGCGCGTGAACAACCTTAAATAATTTTCAAGAGTCCACGGTTACCAATATCGTGGTGGATATAGGTGTTCGCGTAAACAACCTTAAATAATTTTCAAGGATCCTCGGGTACCAATATCGTGGCGTATATTGGTGCACGCATAGACAACTTTAGTTATGGACCCGGCCGAAACAAACGGAAAAGAAAAAATACTAGAAAATTATAACTTTCACACATACTTTTATTTAAATATAACTGGAACACATGGGGAACCAGTACGAGCCGAGGTAAGTAAAGAGCTTTTTGCTACGCGCTCGTGGAGGACTGAGTGATAGCAAAGGCGGACTCTAACTATTCAGTCGATCGTTTGAGGGGGATCGTAGTTAAGAGAGTCTCTGGGCCTTTTTATAAGGAGTAGCGGACCTTGGTGACGCGCTGGTTCGATAACAACGCAGGAGAGCTTGCCGGGGGAAAATCTTGCAAAAATGACAATAGACAAAAATCCCATTGGCTAGAACTGCTCTAGTATAGCCATTTAGAAATTGACACCTCCTACATCCGGTTCACTCGATTGGTGATTTATTAATTAATTCTACTACTTAACGCCAAAACGGTGACTACTGACGTAATAACTTATAATTATAATATTTATGGGGTTATTTATAATAATCATTATAATAATAATAATAATAATAATAATAATAATAATAAAAGTAATAATTATAATAATAATAATAATAATAATAATATTAATAAAAATAGTAATAATAATAATAATAATAATGATAATAATAATAATAATAGTAATAATAATAATTGTAATAATGATAAAAAGAATATCAGTTGTTTGAATAATAGTGCTTTGTCTGTCGCGAGTTAACATAATTTGTTTTATCCGTAGTTTGAATGTTTATAATGTTACAAAAATAATACGGAATTTTCGTAGAATTTTAGTCAATAAGTTTTTCTGCTGCCAGTAGTTGGAGAGGAAGTCGTCTCGTGGTACCCAAGGGAATCGGAAACTCTGTTACTCCTGTTGGAGGCAGGCGTACGGACTCTCTCTCCGAGTCAAGAAAAGGGGAAGGGTTACTTTCCGTTTTCTTTTACATTTGGGAAAAAGTGTTAGCAATTAACTAAATGACAAATTAGACTATTGCAGTATGTTTATGAAATTGTTATTGCGATGCAAAAAGGGTTACTCTGTAAATCATGAGCTTGCGAACTTGAATGGTAAAAATCGGGTAATCACTTGAAGGTTACTAATGTTGTGTACCAGGTTTATTATAGTTAATATGTAATGTAGTTGTTTGCTAGTGGTGTAGTGTATACTGGTTGTTTGTGACGATTCTGGCTTTTACTAATGTTTTCGCTTATTTCTATGTAATAATTCTAAGCTATCCAAATGCTTAACTTTATGTAAATCTAAAAATATATTTGCATTTAATGTTTCAGTTTAACTGTTTCCAGTTAAACTTTTGCATCTACGGTTGTCGAAAAATATTTTGTTTCTCATTTCCGGTCAGCATAGGCCAGCGTGCATGCACATAAATCATCATTGCACTGTAGGTATCAGTAACTTGCAGGTGATTCACCTCTTTTTAGATGCACGTTGGTCCTTGCTCAAGTGCTTTCAAAACAACATTCCTTGGGAATAAGCAGGGGAAAAATTATTGGTAATTTTCAGTTTACCGACGTTACAGTATTGTAATATTAAAGTTTTTATTTATTAATTACTTATTTAGTAGTCATTAATTAATTTGTCGATAAATGTTTTTGTATGGTAAATTTTTATAAATCAAATATTTATTAAAATTGTACATTATTCTATACATTTTGAACATTATATCGCATCGATACAAACGTTTCTTGGTTTTTTTCAAATAATACATATACATATACTTACGTATATACATATATTCAAATATATATACATAGATTTTAGATATTTTTTTTGCTATTAAATTATAAATACAACAAAAAATTACTCACTTGTATATGACTAAAAAACATTGGCATATAGTCTTAACAAGTTAAGTCTAATCTGCAGGCACTGACAGGCCACTTGCCTGGCTCTCCTGTGTGGGGATCTGAGCCTGCTGCGCAACCGTCGGTAAAAGAGTAGGCTCTTTAGCCTTTCTCCGCTACTCTTTCCCCCGCGTCTCTGCTCGTCGTGCAGGCCACTGCGCGAGCAGAGAAGTCTCGACCGTCATTGCGAGCACACATTTTGTATTTTCCTTGAGAAGCCCTTTTTTACTAGTGAATATTAAACCTCTTCTTGTTAATGTTAACAAGCATTTAATTACTTAACCTTCCTCCTCAACTCCTGGAAACGGCAGCCATGGGACTGCCACCTCAAGCCGATTCATAGGCCACATACCCATATCCCATACCTGGCCCTCTCCTGTTACTTAACGCGTAGAGCCCACACTTTGTGCTCTGAGAGGCCGATCGCTTGGCTCTCGCAGCCTCCTCCCACTGGCTTCCACAGCTCAACGCGACATCGCACTGTACGAATCCAAAGTACAAGTTGCTGTCTGCTCATCGTTGTGGTGCGACAGGTCAACGTCTTTTTGATCTCGTGCAACATAATTTTTGGTATAAGCGGGCTTAAATGGTCGTGTCGCGCGAGCCTACAGTCGTTAGAGCTCCTATACGTTGGATTGTTGGGGTATGAGAGTTTGTTATTTCTTTGGGTGTGGCATAGCAGAGATCAGACAGCAGAAACGTAGTAAGTCAAAAAATAAAACCGATTTGGTAGTATTGCGAGGACATTGATTCGTTCCGTGGAAAGTTAAAAATCCTATCAGAGGCAATATGTTGTGGATCTAGCCAAATAAAATGTTTTTTTTTTTTTTTTAATTTCCTGCAATATATATCAATGTCCGTTGACTGTACACACACCATGGTTAGTAATCCGAAAACAAGTAATGGGGTGTTTTCCGCTTTCACAACATAAGTCTACATACTTTTCTAGTATTTAAATCGTCTGCTTGTTTACTACTGTTTGAACGGATCGTGTATGCTTTTGATGGCTGTGGCATGATTATTAGTAATGGCACTTCGTTATTTCTAGTTACAGACATGAAAAATCTATCCAAGCATTTGAATAGTTTATTCTAATTGTAATAAATATACAGACGATTTGGATGTTGAACAAGTGGATATACCTATGTGTACGTTTACACTATTATGTATACACTAGCACTCTTGATTTTACTCCATTGCCATATCTCACTAAACTTTTCTGCTGTAGACTATTGTATTAATTTCCGCGTTTTCTGTTGGCTGTCGCCGTGTTAATTTTAAAAAGGCAGGACCAATCATTTTAAAGGGCCAAGTAAAATAAGTGTGCATCCGCTCCGAGAATTACTGCAATGCCTTCCGCTCGTAGTTAAAACCGGCATCCGTACAGTATACCGAATACCGCTGATTAGTTTACTAGAGTGCGCTTTGAAGTAAGCTACTATGTTCAAACTTTTCACCATCACAGCCAACGCTAGCTAGCATTCTAAAGGTACGAAACGTATATTTTTGTATGATGGTAAACACAATTACAAGCTTACTGAGAAATTATTATACTATTAATGGTAATATTTTTAGAACCAAACAATTTTACGTTATCACACTGTTAGAATCAGTGAGTGTAAGTCCAATAAGCAGCCCTGTCTGCAGGGTGTCTGTGGGAATGGCTGCAGTTCAGACTGTGGGATTTTAGGGCAATATATATATATAGGAAAGTGAACAGGATGTCTGCAGGTGAGACTGTAGAATCAATAGTCCCTTTCGTCTGTCATACCAGTTCGATGCGCTTAAAGCAGACAAGATCACTGTTTTAGCGTTTCTAATGTCTGTTGAGTAATGAATCTAAAAGTTTTCGCAACATCGACATTGGCTTCCAACATAAATTATTGTAAAAAACTGATTGGCTGGTATTGTTCTTGTGTGGAGGGTCCACTTACTTGGTGGTAGATTTTCTGATAGCAAATCATTTCCAATTTTCCTTAAATGGTACTTCTCTTTACTCGATCGCAGACTGTTACATAACGATTCATCACAATCACCACTGACAACTTATGGCCGATCAAATGGTCACTCCTTCCGAAGCAAGGCCTCTGAAAATTTACGCAATCTGCCTGAGAGGCCGTTCCACAATCGGGTAGCACTAATGCGGAAAGAGTTCATATAACTGTCGATTCTCGCCATATTTGTCATGAAAAACTAGAAATCATTTGTTTCGGTGTGCAAATCACGCCCACGATGACGTTGTCCTCTTGTCCCTCCCTCGTCCTATCTATTTCATAGGCCACCGATGGAGACGGTTAAGCCATCTGACTAGCTACGACAGGCTCGTACTTTGTTATAACATACCTATATCAACCGAAATATTTATAATATTGCCTTATAAGTTCAATTATTTATTTCTATCAGTAAGAAAATTTGAGTAACTTTAAAAGTTAATGCGAAGGACGGCAGGAAACATTATCCGCAGCAGAAAAATTTCATTAAATCAAAAGTGAGAAACCTGTAATAAGAGCAAAAGACTTTAGTGCTTACAATTTAATAAACTCATTACATTTGGGTATAAAACAGCTATAAAAACCGCAGAAAAAATTGTCGACGGTTGTTGAATTGTATCAATTTTTAATTACTAGATTTCTCAGTGATATACAAGACATATTTTTGTATTACAGAAATTTAACAAATCAAAAAAGTGATCTTGATTAATACAAAGCTCAAATATCGAGACGACTATATCAAGAAAACTTCGGCTTTTAAGATGATGGTTCATATGAAAATTAAAAACTTGACTATTGAGGTAAAACTTAGAGAAGTGGTTTTTGTATACCTTTGCAAAATTTCAGATAGGTTTATAGGATAAAATCACAAGAATAAGTCGTTTAAAAGTTTTCATTGAATACTCGTATAACGTGGGCTCTTATGGATGTACATAGTTTTGATACAAGTTATACAATTACTCTTTAGGATGCACAAAACTAGAGTAATAAACTAGAAGTCGTCCTCTTTGTTATGGTACGTTAAAAATTGACCCTCATAGCAAAAAATCCAAAGATTTTGATTTAAACGCCATCATGCATTCCCATCTACTATGTTGAAAGCATAGGTGAGGGTAGACTGTTAATTTTTTTGAGTTGATTGCAATCATACAGAATAGTTTTTATAAACTTTTATGTTGGATATTGTGATCCATAATGTTACATGGATTCTTCATTTCATTCAATGAAGAATATTTAATAATATGTTGATGGATATTCACAACTTCAACAAATATGAACTATTTAGTTGCACATTTGGCGTCTTTTGGTCTCCCGCGGACCTCAAACGTTCGGCGCTAACCGTAAAAGCGCCCTGGAAACCCTAGCGGCTTTATCGGCTGCTTTCTTGATGTGCTCCCAGAAAGTGAGCCGTGAATCGATCCACACTCCTAGGTAGTGTACCACTGGATTTGCGCAAATAACCTCACCCACAACGTTTAGGTGGAAGTGCCCCCCGAACCATCTCTGCCTGGTGAGAACAACCATCTCCGTATTTTCGATCGCCAGTTTGAAACCGTAATCCTGAAGCCACTCTGAAACTATCGCGACCGCCCACCGTATTTTGCGCTCGGCCACCTCTCGGGATCCTGTTGTGACGTGCAATGCTATGTCATCAGCAAAGCCCGTCAGGATGCGGCCCAAATTCATGGGGCGTACTGGAGATGTGGGTTGAAGGGTTATGTAGCACGTACCTGCTCCAAAAAAGAAGTGAGCTGTTACTTATGCGAGAGGGTGGTCCTGAGACCGGAAATCGACCGCGTCATCGGTACTGCCGGGTGTTAGGGGCTTCGGGCACCTGTCGGGGTAGCTCAGCGAAAACGACGTTAATCCTGCAGGTAAACCTTGATAGAACTGTGCTCGCGCACGATCTATTGGAACAGCTCGCATGTGCCTTGGGTGTGGACCTGTTCTTTATAAATAAGCCATATCCCACATTACCGGGTCGTGGCTGCTACAGCGATAGGACTAGGTGTGCTAAAATCCTGATGTGCAGTGATAGGTTCTCTGTTTCCGACACCGGAGGTGAAGAGGGGTTCGTGTGGATCAGGTGTAGATGCGTGACCTATATAAGTTGCTACATATTCCCGAAAATTGCGGTTGGCGTCTTCAGAGAGCGGCTTGCCTAAGTCGAAGACTTTCGTCATGTGTGCGGAAAGAGTAGTGATATACTCCTGACCATCAGCGTCAACTTCAAGGCCATCGTTTGGGGTGAGCCAAGAACCGACTCCAAAGAAAAGCTGGTGCTAAAGATGGCCGCAACACTAGATCTCATCGTTATGAACTAGTTCAGCAACGATTAGGCGTCCTGGTAACTAGGACACGATTATAGATCTTACGCTGATGTCGTAACAAATGGCAGCACGGGTATCTGACTGGCAAGTACTGAAGAACCACACGTCCAGTTATTACCAGTATGTCAGCTTCGTGTTAAACGAGGACCGTGGTGAAAGCTTGCGAAAAGTAATCCAAAGGCGCGTTACTGGATGGAATGTGATAAAACTTAATCAAGATTTGCTCCAGGAAGCCATGGTAAGCGTGCCCCTTCCTGCTACTGGTGGACCGAAGATATAGCAAACCTGCGTGGAGAGGCGCAGCACCTACGGCGCGTGTTGCACAGCGACACAGAACTCGCGAAGACGCCGAGGTTGCTGCGTACAGGAAAGCAAAAAAGGCCTTGGGGAGGGCGATAAAAGTGAGCAAGAACCGATGCTGGCGTGAACTCATCGCTGAGGTAGATAAGGATTAGTAGAGCCTGGGTTACTGGATCATGTTACAAAGACTGTATAGCTCGGATCCGACGTCACACAGTGGGGTACTTTAATTTTTTTTTTTTTAAATCAAATATCTCAAGAATGAATTAAGATAGAATAATGATTTTAGTTAAAGCATACTCGTAAGTTAATGTGAAATATGGAAAAAATATTTATAAAAGTATTTTTTATTTAATTAACTTACAAATTTAAAAAAAAACACGATTTTTTTCAAATAAATGTACAAACATGCTTTAAATTTAACCCAATTCTCTCTTTAGTCTGCATGAAGCTGTGTAAAATTACTCTTCAGAATGTAAGTGACTATATTATCTAATAGGAGTACCTTTTAATGCCAAACATAATCGCAAAACAGCCAGAATCTATGTATTTTGGTTTTTTTTTTTTTTTTTTTTTTTTATTTAAACCAGAACGGATTAAGATAGAATGATGATTTTTAATAGAGCATACTCATAAGTTAGTGTGGAATACGAAAACAATACTTACAGAAGTATTGTATATCTTTCTAACCTACAAATTTCACAAAAAACACGAATTTTTTCAGAAAAACGTATCAAACTGGTTTAACTATAACTCAATTCTCTCTGCAGTCTGCAATCAGCTGTTTGACATGAGAATTTAGAATGTTAGTGACTATATGATCGAGGTATAAGTACCTTCCGATATTTAAAACAAGTTTATATTTCACATAATATTACATGCGACTGGGTGCTAGTATATATATTTTTTTTTAATGTCTCTCTTACACTAAATATTTGTTGAATATCTTAGTAACTTCCTTATATTCATGCGTATTTGTATTTTTGTAATGTGGTCAAATATTGCTTCAGCAAATTATTCTCGAACAGATTAAAAAAATTTTCTTGTCGGGGAACAAAAAATTTTTTTGTATTTTTTTGCTCATTTCAAGCAAAAAAACCGTCAGAGATGCTGATATCTGAGCCTCTTAGTTCATTAGTAAAAAATCTTTTAAAGTTAGGAAAGACAATTTTTTTGCGACTTTTAACCGCGTATTACTCGATTATTTAATTTTTTTCAATTCAGTAGGACTTGCATTTATTGCAATATATTATACTGTGATAATGTATTAACATAGGTGTGTTAAAAAAGTACTATCTTTTATGACAGAGCTCTAAACTTAATGAATTTGTAAACTTACGTAATCATTAACTATAGATAAATAGTTATTATTTACTAACTATTTAATTGAAAAATCTTTTTTTTAAGATCGTAAAAGACTAATACAATATAATATTACGTTGTATTTGTACTTTAATAAAACGTATATATGAAAAAATAAGTTAAAAAAATTTTTCACCATAGACCTAAACTGACACCTTGCTAGTAGCATTCAATTTAATTTTAAACTCATCTGTACTTGTATATAGAGTTACATCAGTTGAGAAAAAATTCATTGGGAATCGGAGTAACCTACACTAAAAAGTTTCAAAAATAACGTAAATTTTTAGGATTTTTTATATTTTTACGTGCTTGCATTTCGATGGATTTTTTAAGTTATTCTAAAATGCCAAATAGTAGAAAAAATAAGAAAAGTCTACAAAGTCGTCCTAAAAAGGTAAGAAAACATCTTCATAATTCTGGGAGAAAAAGTATTGATGTTGTTAAAGCGTCCTATATTCCAAAATATCGTCGTGCTTTAGAGATTTTAAATGATGCAAATAATGATGCAGAAGTAATAGAAATTGCTGCTTGATTGGCAAAAAAAAAGAATTCCAACAAGGGAGATAATCCGAGTAAAATAAAAACTGATGATCAGTCCGAAATAAGTGACACAAAAGAATCAGCATTAGCTTTCATTCATTAGCTTCAGCATTAGCAAACAGCTGAGCGCTTATGCGAAGCCGTAGCATTAAATTGGTAAGTATGCGACTTATCGATTAAAGTATTATTTTCTTTTTAATATGCATAAAATATTTTCGTTTAGCACAGTTGAACCCAACGTGGATATACATTTGCGAGACAAATATTCTGATTAGTTGTGTAGGGACACTTTGTTGTAGCTTAATTAGTCCTGATGCTAAACAGGTCTTTGTTGCCATTGGGTACTTGAAAAGGAGACTTAATGTTATTAGTTTTAATATTGAGCGTATTATCTGAAATATTTGGATTCCAAGCTGAATTATTTGTTTCATGCAATTATTAAAATAAAATAACTATGAATTTCAAGTCTAGTGAAACCTTTTCCAATATTCCATTATAAACTGAACAGATTTCTTTTATTATTTTTGGAAAACCCACAGTTTTTCCGTTATATACTCACAAAATTTTAAATACTGCCTTTAAAAAAAATTTCAATCACTTGTTAAACAATTGTAATACAATATATTTACATTCTAAGATTCCCTAATAATTTTATTAAATTTTTTAGTTTTGAGAGACATTACCGTGTATCAGATAAACATATAACATATAAATCTTTTTGTTACATCAGAATTATTAGTATCTACTGGTTTTGATAGTTTCTCCGGATACGTTAATCCACAGCAACATTATGACAAACAAGAAAATATTAGCTACGATCCTCATCAGTCGTTATTTGTTTCTCATTGCATAGTCATACAGTTAGAAAGTTAAGTTGACAGCAGAAAAAATTAGATCAATCCAACTTCTGCAAGCACACGATTTTGTAGGCCTATAAAAATATCGTTCAAAAATGACACTCAACGTTAAACAGACAATGTTTGATGGGAAAGCCCTGAATGTCATAGTTCATAATAGCTCCAGTCAACGTTGTCCAATGTGCAATATGATAACTCGCAAATTGAGTAACATGAAAAATAACGGCACTCCAAAGGAGGAAAACCTTTCATATGGAATGGGTTCACTTCTCTGTGAAATAAAGTGTTTTAAATATTGCACAAAACTCTATTATAGAATTCTGGTTGAACAATGGGATGTACCTAAAAATGTTGAAGGTAAAATATGATGTGAACTGCTATATATTCTAAGGTAGTTGTGGGGCAATCTATATATTCTCTAAATTAAATCAATAAAATTTTACTAATTCATCAATGACAATAGTCATTGGTGATTCAGTGAAACTACTGACAAAATTTGAATTTGAAATTGATGCCTAATCAGTAAGAAATATTCAACAATTCTAAGACCAATTATCATATTCGGAAGCTGTAAAACTGAATAACAAAAGAAGTCAAACTCAAGAATCTTATTTCCTTATAGAATATACAGTACCCCTTAATATGGTGAGATTGTAGTCATTTTTGTAGTTCACAAATCGAGCGAAATTTCGATTCAAAACTTTTTAACCCTACTTCTACCTCAAAAATTAAACACAATTAGGAATTTAGTAATAAAAGTCGTATGGTTTTTATAATGTTGGAAAGTAGAAGCTGTTAAAAAGCAAAAAAGATAGTGCAAAAGAAATTATATGAAGCTTTGCATATACGAACTAATCAAATAGTCCAAGGTCATGGAACAACGAATACAGGTAATGTAGCTTGTACGTGTTTTAAGGATCCCAGAACTGTCGCTAAAGCTATAGGGATATATAGTACCTTCGTATGCAATCTCGCTACCATAATAACTGCTTTTAAATGCAAGAAACCTTTGAAAACGTATTAATCAAACTACAAATTGTATGAATGGTCAAGATAAAGCCCTTCAATACACAAATTACTTATGCATGGGTGCGCAATAGCGAGAAAATTCCCAATGCCTATGGCTTCTCAAAAGATGTATGTGAATCATGGCACAAACAGTATAGGTAATGTATTACTGAAATATACAAACTTTGAGCTTTAATATTATGCAGATAACATTTATTTTTAGAATTAGTAAAAAAATTATTTTAGTTATTTTTTCTCAAATCGTGCCAGAGAAGACAGCAGAACTTATCGTATCAAAGACATGTTTAATAGGGGCATGTATCTGTCCAATCCATTATTTCAATGATAAATATTGACAAAAGAAAAAACGAATGCAATGAAACACTTCTGTCAAGAGAAGTCAAAAAAATTTTAGCGTAATGAAATACAACACCAAAGAGAAGCTTAACCCTTCATATGTTATTGTTATGATTGATCCAAGTTCACGTTTTAAACTTTAATTAGTGTGAAAGATAAAAGGTTTTTTATCAGAATACATTGCTTTTTGCTGTTTTAAGGTTATGTTGAGCATTGAACGGTACTCATATCTAGATAATATAGTCACTTACATCCCAAAGTCTCAAATTAAACAGCTTTATCAGATTGAAGAGAGAATTGAGTTATATTTCAAACATTTTTATACGTTTTTCTAAAAAAATTCGTATTTTTTGTGAAATTTGAAGGTTAGAAAGATATATAATACTTATATATGAATAGTTTCCGTATTCCACATTAACTAACGAGTATGCTCTAACAAAAACCATCATTCTGTCTTAATCCGTCCTGATTTTGAAAAAAAAAAAAAAAAAAAAAACAAATTACATAGATTAATGCTGTTTTGAGGTTATAATAAGCATTCAAAGGTACATATATTTTGATAATATAGTCACTAACGTCCTAAGGTCTCATAACAAACAGCTTTATGCAGTCTAAAGAGAGAGTTGGGTTTAATTTAAAATTTTCTTACAAGTGTTTCTGAAAAAACTAGTAGTATTTGTAAAATTTAGAGGTTCGAAAAATAAAAAATACTTTTATAAATATTTTTTCCGTATTCCACATTAACTTAGAAGTATGCTTCAACAAAAATCATCATTCAATTTTAACTCTTTTTTTTAGATATTTGATTTAAAAAAAAAAGAAAAAAAAAAGAAAAATACCCCACCTTGCGGCGTCGATGGAACCTTCCTTCTTTGAGAGGGTGTCTTCTTATCCCTTTCCGGAACATGCTGATAGGCGGTGGGAGGGCATAAGAGCAGACCAAGTGCCTCTCTTTACCTTTGATGAATTGAGGTCGGTGGCATCGAAGACGCCGGAGTGAAAGGCCCCTGGTCTGGACGGGGTGCCGTTTGAAATCCTTAAGATCATAGCTGTTGATAAGCCTTATGTTTTGCTGGACATGTACGATGCGTTCCTGCGCGTTTGATTGTTCAGTTACCGTTGGAAGATCCAAAGGATTGTTCTTTTGGACAAGGACAAACCACCTCCCCTGGTCCCGTCATCATTCCGACTCTAAGGTATGTTGGACAACTGTAGAAAAATGCTCAAGAGGCTCTTGAGAACTCACGTGAGAGGAGAAGTCAGTCTGTTGGACTAACAGTACGGATTCCGAAAGGGGCGTTTGACGGTTATGGCTATGGCTGAGGTTCTTGAGTCGGTTAGGGAGGTATAGAAACCCTCTAATGAGACGAGGAGCGTCTATGTCCTGGTGACTCTTGACGTAAAGAATGCCTTTAACTCGGCCTAATGTTCCGACATAATGGAAGCTTTAAAGGGCCAGAATGTACCGGACTACCTTAGGAAGATCTTGGACAGTTATCTCCAAGACCGAGTACTCCGGTACGATACAACAGACGGACCAAGAGAAAGGTGCCTGACGTTAGGGATTGCGTAGAAATCTGCTTTTGGACCCAACCTCTGGAACCTGGTCTATGATGAACTTCTGTGCCTTGAAAAGCTACCAGGGTCTCCGGTAGTTATGACATGTCACAAATTTACGAGTATTATAATGAAACGTAAGATATTTTATTTACGTGTCAAAAAAAATCAGTTAATGACACTTGGTGCATTTACGACACTTATTGCGTTGGTGCTGCAAAGAGTGTGCGTGGACATGCAAAAAAGTACTTAAAGTCAAAACAAGTAGACAACAAAAAGGGATTAAAGTCAGGCCATTTGCCCCGTTGCGCTTTAGGTAACATTAGAAGAGGGCTTTGTGGTTTACATATACTATTATAATAAATATTTATGCAAAAATATCTTTTACCTTTCTACATCAAGTTTCTTAAAATCTAGACTGCAAATTAAAGTTCTTAGTTTATAGGATTATTGGATTAAATAGTTTTGCCTTTATTTCATAAATGTCACAAAGGACATAAATGACATAAATTACACTTGATGTGTCGTAAATACCTCCTGACCAAATTTACCTATTCCTGCGATGAAGCTCGGATAATGCCAGGTAACTACATCTGATATGGCTGAATGCCTCATAAACAAAAAAGACGTGATGAGCTGACTAATCTAGGCTTACTACCACTGAGAAGGCTGCATGGCGGCACTTTCAATGCATTGTTTACTTCAGCTCGTTTTCGTGGGTTCTCTGCTCTTGTTGTGGGATTGTATGTCTGTTGCTTGTCGTGCTGGGACACTTGTGGTTAGCCTATGTATACATTGCACACTGCACACAATCACTACTGTCACACTTTGTACAAAACGCCAGGGCAGTCTCCGCAGGTTGAACTGAGGGAGAGTGGTGACTTCCAGCTGGACTGAGCAAGTAGTACCCTTCTCTGAAAACAGAGAGGGCTGCTGCCTTGGTTTTAAAACTTTCTAAATCTTTATTTAAAAAAAATGGCAGTGCTGCCCTTAAAGGGTTAACACGTCATTAAAGAAGATGCCAAAAATGAAGAAAGTCAATGTAAAACTTGTATCCTAGGCGGTAACCTTACAGAGGAAAATTTCTGGCAGTTTTAATTCGGTGAAAGTTCGAGTGGTTGCCGCAGGCCCCACGAATCAGGGAAGGGGGAAGGGCACAAAGACGCTATTCTTGGCCAGCAAAGACTGTTGGATGTCCCTAGGCCTTTTTTTTGATAAGGGACGATGAACAAGTCTCTTAAGTATCGGTAGTAACGTGAGTGAGGACAGAAACGTTACTGTCTTTAGCAATCAGACAGAAAAAGAGCTGGACTGTATGGAAACGGATAACGCACAGCTAAGAGTAGAATGAAACCAAGAGATTAAGCAACTTCGGTCTGCATCAAGAGAGATTTAAAAGACGCTAAAACCAATTCACATTACTAATAATGATGCGGAATCTGAAATACCACGTAACTTTAACGATAAAAATATTTGTGGTAGAGGTGATAAAAATAATTGATCTAGTGTTAATGGAGATAAGGACTGTAATGCTAATTCTGACGCTAGTAGTTCGACTGGTCGTAGTGTAAGCTTAAAAAATGATATTAAGGAAGAAATGTCTAATCGCGAATTTATTTATGAAGGTATTAAGAGTCATATGGCACAGTATCAAGAATATAAATCTATGAAGAAAATTCCAAAGCTATTGTTCGGGTTAAATGTCCATCATCGTATTCCAAATTTCTTGATAGAGATTGTGCATCGTAAACAGTTAAAATTTGCTGTAAAGAAAACAATGTGTTTGTCGTTGATATCTTACATGTGATCACGATGCTTTAAAGGTTTAAAGTATGTTCATAATACATCTGATGTTAATCTAGTCTATGAGAAAGTATGTTAAAATTAAAAAAACTTTGGCTGAATCTGTTGTTTGAATGCCCCAAGAATGATAAGATAAGCAATTGTATTATTACTCAATTCTCTTGTAACATCGGTGTATCCACATTAATTTTTTTTCCTCTTGTTTCAAATCTTTCCGTGCCGATTTTAAAATACAAAACGCAGGGGCCAATGTGCATCTGCAAAGAGGTGAATCACCTACAAGAATGCTCGTAGCTAAGGTACTACGACCATGCATGATTCACTTACATGCACGCTGGCCCACGCTGACCGGAAATGCAAAATAAAATACTTTTCTACAACCATCGATACAAAAGTTTAACTGGGAACAGTTGAACTGAAATATTAAATGCAGATATAATGTTAGATAAACATAAGGTTGAACATTAGGATAGCTTAGAATTAATGCATAGAAATAAGCGAAAATATTATTACAAGCCAGAATCATCACAAACAACCAGTGCGTACTGCATTACTAGCAAACAACTACATTACATATTAACTATAACAAATTTGGTACACAACTTTAGTAACCTTCAAAGAATTATCCTATTTTTACCATTCATGTTCGCAGGCTCATGGTCCACTGTACAACCCTTTTGTATCACGTCAACAATTTTATAAACATACTGCAATAGCCTAAATTGTAATCTTGTTAAAAACTGTCACCGTTTCAAATGTAAAGGACAACGGGAAAGTCATGGCACTTCCCCCTTTTCCTGACGCAGAGATGTCGAGAGAGTCCGCACTCTTGCCCCAACACGGGTAACGGAATTCCCGATTCCCCAGGGCACCCTGAGCCGACTTCCTCTCTTACGACAAACAGAAAAACCCATAGTTGACGAAATGTTACTAACATGTTGAAATACATTCACAACTAACAATGAATGGAAATTACTGGTAAATTCAAGTAAATTAACAATATAATAAGTCGCAACGAACTCCTACTACTGTCCGTGTTTTAACCAAAGAAACCGCTACTGTTA
The DNA here is from genome assembly GCF_036245765.1 of Copidosoma floridanum. NCBI lineage: Eukaryota > Metazoa > Arthropoda > Insecta > Hymenoptera > Encyrtidae > Copidosoma > Copidosoma floridanum. The sequence continues at coordinate 21,486,844 of NW_028321881.1, forward strand.
AATAATTATTCATGATAATTTACCAGTCCGATCATGCTCACGTGTACAGCGGAAAAACTAGCAATTATTACAATTATTTACTACTACTAAAACTATTATTAATATTTTAAAGTACCGAACACTTATTCAATCAAACCTGAATATTAAGCGATTTTCACCGCTCTTTTTGCATTGGGTTTGATTGAATGGGCGAACAATAGCTACTATTAGCTAAAACTTGTTAATATTACACCTTAATATTAATATTAAGTTATGATAAAACTCTGTAAACTTTTGATGTAAAAGAGAAAGGAAGGGCATGAGTAAGTGAATCACCTTCCCTTCTCTTGACGCACAGAGGAGAACAAGCCGGATGTGGGATGTGCCAATTTCTGAGTGGCTAAACTAGAGCAGTTCTAGCCAATTAGATTTTCGGCTATTGTCTTTTCTCCAAAATTTTCCCCCGGCAAGTTTTCCTGCGTTTTTCGAGCCAGCGCGTGACCAAGGTCCGCTTCTCGCAATAATAAGGCCCGTAGGCCCAGAGAGCATCCACTTCAATTCGGCACGCGAAATCCGACAATACCCTTCGAAGTAGACTGAGTAGTGAGAGCCCGACTCTGCTACAACCCAGTCTTCTGCGAAGCGAGGACACTGTCGAATTTCGCTACCACCCTAGTAAGATCAACTGGTTGCCAGAGTCCGTCTCTACTGCCACTTGATCTTCCTCGAGAGCGACTTATATTCACGCGGGTTCAACGTTTGTATAACAACTTTCGTGTTCAAATAAAAGTAAGTGACAACATATCATATTCTTTCTTTTGACCAAGTGTTTCCTTTTGCTCGAATACCATTACTCGCCTTAATATTGGCACCCGCGGATCACCGGGAAGTGTAAAGTGTTTTCGTTTTCGCGAACGCCATTACTCGCCACAGTATTGGCATCCTTCGGTCACCGGTAATAACAAATTAATCTTCAGTATAAAGTGTTCTTCGCGAACGCCATTACTCGCCACAGTATTGGCACCCTTCGGTCACCGGTAATAACAAATTGATCTTCAGTATAAAGTGTTCTTCGCGAACGCCATTACTCGCCACAGTATTGGCATCCTTCGGTCATCGGTAATATCAAATTAGCCAAGGACAATCCGTTGCCCTCCGTGGTAATAATACTATTAGAATAACAACGAACAATTGAGTTAAGGCAAATGCTTACCGTGATATTAATGTTTCAAGGTCAAATTACATACGATATCCTTACTCGTGACGGTGTTAACTGTTTTTAGATCGTGAACGAGGTATACACCGCTCTTGACAAAAGAAAACCGCGAGCAAGTGCATCGGAATATTGCACAGCAGTCAATCTTAGTCGCGTGAAGGCAATCGTACCCTTTTTGAGTAACGCGTCTTTAAGTTGAATTATCCTTTTAACCCCGCGTCCCACCTACGCGCCCAGTGTGAATCCCGAGCTATTGAGCGAAAGCTTAGGCTCAAATAATACGTTGCGCCGACGTAACACTCTGTAAGTATAATTAGAAGATATTACAACTCGTTTCATCTTTTACGTGTGACCATACAAGGTGTAGTGTAAAAATGGTATTGATAACTCTAAAGTTTGCAACGTTTTTAATTTAAATCCTTACAACACTTTAACAAGTAATAAAAGAGGCTGCCATCAATTTTAAGATCAAAAAAATTTTCCCTTCTCGAGACATAAGTGTTTAAAGATTGATTCAAGTGTATGGAAGTAAAAAATGCGCTTATGCTTTGAAAACTATAAAATTAAGATAATGGTAGTGTATATAAATGAAAGTAAGTCTCTGTCTACACAATAAATCATCAAAACAAAAAAAACCTCATTGCTATGCTACCATCGCAATGTACCAATAACCCATGTAATCCAATAACCTAAAAAAAGTTGAAATAAGCTGTGTACGCATCTACAAATGACTTAAAGAATAAAAAATCATCCATACCGTGACTATATTCTTAGTGCTAATAAACAAAATAACTGTAAATGTTTATTTCCCGTCCTTAAAAACTTTAAATATTAAATATTTCAATGTGGAAATGACCGTAACGAACCAAAATTACAAAAAAATCTAATGAAAAAAGCTGTACGGCACCAAAGATGGTAGAAAAATAGAATAATTGATGAGAACGCACAACAGTTGAAGCACTGTTTGTCTTCCAAAATTTATTATTTATTAAGTTATTATCATTTAAAAAAAGACCAGATATAGTGACATTTCGAAAAATCTGATATTACAAGCTGCACGCCACTTATAATGCCCATATATTTAATAAGATTACTTAGTACACGTAATAGTAACGAGTTACAACTATTTTTGTCTTTCGACATTCTGAGTTTCGAGTGTTTTATCAAAAAAAACGACCGAAAATATGGAAATATAGTAAAAATTTCTTATTACAAACTGTATGCCACTGATAATGCCGACACATTTATTATTATTATTTAGTACACATAATAGTTATAAGTTCTAACAGTTTTCGTCTTCCGGAATTATTAGATTTAACTGTTATATAGCAAAAATGACGGTAAAATAAAGAAAATGAGGGAAAATTTATTATCATGAGCTGCACGCCACTGATAACACCTAGAAATTCAGCAATATTTCTTTGTACATACAAGAGTAATGAGTTCTACCGATTTTCGTTTTCTGGAATTTTTAATTTCTATTGTTTTATCAAAAAAAAACGACCAAAACTACGGGAAGTTAAAACACGTTTACAATCACAAGCTGCAAGCTACTTATAATGCATGGACATTAAAAGATATTTCTTTGTGCATGTAATAGTATCAAGTTCCAACAATTTTTGTCTTCAGAAATTTTTTATTTTGAGTGTTTTATCAAAAAAACGACCGAAAAGTACGGATATTTAGAAAAAATTTATAATGTTTCTAGCTGATCACCACTAATAATGCCTGGATATTTATAATTATTCCTTAGTACATATAATAGTGACAAGCTCTAATCATTTTAGTCTTCTGGACTTAAGTATTTAACGATTAAATAGCAAAAATGACTGTATGATATGGAGAATTAGGAAAACTGTATTATCACAAGCCGCACGCCACTGATAATGCCTGGACACTAAGTATTAATTCTTTGTACACATAAAAGTAATAAGTTTCGTTGAACTTCGTTTTTTGGAATTCTTAATTTCAAGTGTTTTATCGAAAAAACGACCGGAAAAACGGAAATTCAGGAAAAATTTATTATCACAAGTTGCACGATACTGATTATGCCTAGACATTAATTTTCACCACTTCGCACGTATCAAAGTAATAAGCTCTAACAGCTTTCGTCTTGCAGAATTATTAATATCAAGTGTTGTATTGCAAAAATGACCAAAATAAATGGAAAGTTAGAAAAAGTTTATTATCACAAGCTGCAAGCTACTGATAATGCCTGGACATTCAAAGATATTTTTTGGTACATATGATAGTATCAAGTTCAAACAATTTTTGTCTTCCGGAATTCCTAATTTCGAATGTTTTATTGATAAAACGACCAAAAAAAAACAAAAATTTAGAGAATTTTAATTATGACAAGCTATATGCTACTGATAATGATCTATCATTACTTAGTAGCTGTAATAGTAATAAGTTCTAACAGTTTTTGTCTTCCGGTACAGATAATTTCAACTGGTATATTGCAAAAATGAATCGACATTTGAAAAATTTACTATCACAACTGCACACCTCTAATAATGCCTTCAAGTTAAGTAATATTTGTTCGAATATAGGAAAGTAACAAGTTTTAACATATTTCGTCTCCCGGAATTCTTAATTCAGAGTGATTCACCAAATAGAAAAAAAAAACAACGTAAAAATACAGAATCTTAGGAGAAATGTATTATCACAAGATTCATGTTACTGATAATGCGTAGATATCTTTTATAATGACTTATTACATATGATAGTAATCAGTTCTATCATTTTTTGTCTTTTGGAATTATCAATAGAAACTGTTATACAGCAGAAATGACTGTAAAATACGAAAAAATTAGGGAAAATTTATTATCACAAGCTGCTTGCGACGGATAGTACCTGAGATTTTGTAATATTACTTAGTATATATAAAAGTTAAAAGTGTCAATATTCTCATTTTTCGGAATTCCTAATTTCGAGTGTGTCATCAAATAAACGACTTAAAAATACGATTTATTACTACAATCCGCACGCCACTAGTCATGCCTAGACATTTATTATTACTACTTAGTTCATGTAACAGTCATAAATTGCAACAATTCTTGTCTTCTGGAATTCTTTACTTTAAGTGTTTTATCGAAAAATTGACCAAAAAGAACGGAAATTCAGGGTAAATTTATCGTTACAAGTAGCACGCCACTGATTATGCCTAGACATTTCTTTTTATTACATCGTACATATAAGAGTTATCCGTTTCAACAGTATTCGTCCTGCAGAATTCTTGATATCAAGTGTTGTATCGTAAAAATGACCGAAAAACATGAAAAATTAGGTAAATTTTATTTTCATAAGCTGCACGCCACTGATGATATCAAAACACTTAAATTTGTTATCACAGAATGCTTACCACTGATAATGCATAAACATTAATCGATATAACTCAGTACGTTTAATAATTATAAGTTTGAACAATTTTTGTCTTTCGAAATTATTGATTTCTAGAGTTATGTCGCCAAAATCTACGAAAATGAAGAGGAAAACTATTATCACAGGCTGTACGCCACTGATAATGCATGGACATTTATTATTATTACTTGGTACCTTCAAGAATAAAAAGTTTCAACATTTTTCCTCTTCTGGAATTATGAATGTCGAGTGTTATGTCGCAAAAACGACCGAAACGTACGGAAATTTAGTAGAAATTTATTATCAAAGGCTGCACGCCACTGATATTGCGGAGACATTTGTTAATATTGTTTGATATGTACGAGAATAACAAGTTTTAACATTTCTTTTCTTCTGGAATTAAGAATGTCGTGTGTTATGTCGCAAAAACAACCTTAAAGTACCGAGATTTAGTGAATATTTATTATTACAGACTGCACGCCACTGATAATATGGAGATATTTATTATTATTATTATTTGGTACGTATAAATATAATAAGTTTCATTAATTTTGGTCTCTCGCATCAGTTAATTTAAAGTGTTATGTAGCAAAAATGACCGAAAAATACGGAAGTTTAAAGAAAATTTTTTATTACAGGCTGCGCTATACTGATATTGCGTAGACCTTTTCTGATACTACTTAGTATACACAAGAGTTATGAGTTTCAATGATATTTTTCTTTCGAAATTCTTAATTGAAAGTGTTATGTCGCGAAAATGACTAAAAATACGAAAATTTAGGGAAAATTTATCATAGGTCTCACGCCACTAATAATGCATAGACGTTAATTGATATTACTTAATACATATTAAAGTAATAAGATTCAACAAATCCTTTTCTGGTATCATTAATTTCAAGTGTTATGTTGCAAAAATGATTAAAAAGTATGAAAATTTAGGAAACATTTATTATCACAGGCTTTACGCCACTGATAATGCACGCACTTTAATTGATACAACTTAGTACGTATGAGAATTATAAGTTTCAGTAATATTTGCCTTTTAAAATTGTTAATTTAAAATGTTGTACCGTAAAAATGACTAAAAAATACAGAAATTTAGAAGAAATTTATCATCACAGGCTGCACGCCACTTATAGAGCATATACATTCATTGATATAACTTGGTACGTATAAATATAATGAGTATTATTAGTTTTCGTCTTTTTGATTTGTTAATTTATAGTGTCATATCGCAAAAATGACCGAAAAATACGGAAATTGAGAAGAAATGTATTATCACAGGCTGCACGCTTCTGACATCGCATAGACATTTATTGATATTACTTAGTACGCATAAATATAATAGGTATGAATTGATTGCGTTGACTGGAATTATTGGAATTATTAATTTCAAGTGTTTATTATCAAAGATGACCGAAAAGTACGTAAATTCAGAGAACATTTATTATCGCACGCTGCACGCCACTAATAATCGATAGACATTTATTGATATTACTTAGTACGTCTAAATTTTATAATTTCCAACACATTTTGTCTTTTAGCATTCTTAATTTCAAGTTTTATATCGCAAAAATGACTGATAAGTATGGAATTTTAGTGAAAATTTACTATCACAGGTTGCGCGCTACTGATACAGCATAGACATTTAACGATATGATTTAGTACTTATAAATATAATAAGTTTTATTAGCTTTCGTCTTTGAAAGTAGCTTATTTAAAAAGTTTTATTGTAAAAATGACCAAGTAATACGGAAAATTAGAGGAAATAAATTATCACAGGCTGCACACCACTGATAATTTAAAGACATTATTTGATATTCCTTAGTGCGTATAAAAGTAATAAGTTTTAACAATTTTCATTCTCCGTAAATGTTGATTTTAAGTGTTAATTCGCAAAAAAGACCGGGAGATAAGGAAACTTAGGAATAATTTAATATCACAAGATGCATGCCACTGATAATCTAAACATATTCATCGATTTTACTTAGTGCAGATATGAATAATAAGCTTAAACAATTTTCTTTTTTCGGAGATGTCAATCTTGAGTGTTAGTTCGCAAAAATGTCTGAAAAATACGGAAATTTAGAGAAAATTTATCATCAAAGTCTGCACTGCACTTATAATGCATAGACATTTATTAACATTACTTAGTATTTACGGAATTTATTAGTTCCTTTAATTTTTGTCTTCCGGAATTCTTAATTTCTAGTGTTGTATCGCAAAATGATTAAAAAGTATGGAAATTTAGGGAACATTTTTTATCACAGTCTTTACGCCACTGATAATGTATGCACTTTAACTTACACAACTCAGTTCGTGTGAGAATTATAAATTTTTTAAATTATTGTCTTTTAGAATTTTTAATTTTACGTGTCATGTCGCAAAAATGACAAAAAGGAACGGAAATTTAAAGAAAATTTATCATCACAGGCTTCATGCCTTTACTAATGCATAGACATTTATTGATATTACTCAGTATTTACGAGAGTAATTAGTTCCACTGATTTTTGTCTTCCGGAATTCTGAATTTCTAGTGTTAGATTCAAATAATGATAAAAAAGTACTGAAATTCAGGGGAAATTTATTATTACAGACTGCACGCCACTGATAGAGCATAGACAATCAATGGTATTACATAGTGCTCGTAAATATGATAAGTTTTTATGATGTTTCGTCTTTCGAAAGTTATTTTGAAAAGTCATATCGCAAAAATCACCGAAAAATACGGAAATTGAAAAGAAATTGATTATCACAGGCTGCACGATACTGATAATGCATAGACATTTATCGATATTTCTTGATATGTATAAATATAATAAGTATCAACGATTTGCGTCGTCCTAAATTGTTAATTTCAAGAGTAACATTGCAAAAATGACTATTAAGTACAAAAATTTATTGAAAATTTATTATCACAGGCTACACGCCACTTGAAATGCATAGCATTTATTGATATGACTTAGTACGTCTAAATTTAATAAGTTCCATTATGTTTTGTCTCCTAGCATTCCTAATTTTAAGTGTTATTTTGGAAAAATGATCGAAAAATACGGAAAATTAGAGTAAATGCATTATCACAGGTGGCACGCCGCTGAGAATGCATTGACATTTTTTAATATTATAGAGTACATGTAGAAGTACTTAATTTTAACAATTTTATTCTTTCGGAATTTTTAACTTCAAGTAATAAGTCGCAAAAATGACTCAAAAATACGGAAATTGATAAAAAGATTATTATCACAGGCTGCACGACACTAATAATTTAAAGACATTATTTGATATATCTTAGTGTTTATGAAAATCATAAGTTTTAACAATTTTAAACCTCCGGCAATGTTAATTTTAAGTTTTAATTCGCAAAATTGACCAAAAGATACGGACACTTAAGACAAATTTAATATCACAAAATGTACGCCACTCATAATCCAAAGACATTTATCGATATTACTTAGTACGTTAGTACGTATATGTGTGATAAGTTTTAATAGTTTTCTTCTTCTGGAATTCTTAATTTTAAGTGTCATCTTGCAAAAATGACCAAAAAATACAGAAATTCAGAGAAAATTCATTATCACGGGCTTTACGCCTTTATTTATGCATAGGCATTTATTGATATCACTTAGTTTATGTGAGAGTAATGAGTTTCAAAAATTTTTGTCTTTCGATATTATAAATTTCGAGTGTTATATCGCAAAAATGACCGAAAAATAAGGAAATTTAGGACAAATTTAATATCACAGGATGCTCGTGACCGATAACCTAAGGACATTTATTGTTATTACTGAATGCATATGCGAATATTTAGTTTTAACAAATTTCTTCTTTTAGAATTGTTAATTTTAAGAGTTAATTCGCAAAGTCGACCGAAAAATACTGAAATTTAGAGGAAGTTTATTATTACAGGCAGCATGGCACTAATAATGCATAGACATTTATCGATATTACTCAGTATTTATGAGATTAATTAGTTTTACTGCTTATTGTCTTCCGTAATTCCTAATATCTACTGTTATATCGCAAAAATGACCAAAAATTACGGTAATTTAGAAAAAATTTATGATCACAGGCTGCACTTCACTGATTATGCATAGACATCCAAACAAATATTGACATCACTTAGTTTATGTGAGAGTAATAAGTTAAAATAACTTTCGTTTTCCGGAATTATTAATTTTAAGGTTTATGTCGCAAAAATTTTTTAAAGTCAACTGTAACTCGTGAAAACCAACAAATGTGACTGATTTTTGTATTAAAAAAAAAAAAAAAATTTATTTACTTAAGACTATGCCCAATGGATAGAAAATTCTGCAAAACGAAAAAAAATCTTGTTTCTCAGTGACCTTTTTTTTTTTTTAAAGATTTTTTTGAAGTTGCAAAAAATTTTTAGTGCTGCTTGTAAGCTAAAGAATAAAAATCTGATCCAGCAGTGCCTGTTTGGTTATTGCCTTTTCTCTTGACTCTCGCCTCGCACCACTACATATGCCCTGGCTACCGGTACCTTGTGTGGTAGAGCATGGAGGGGGTATGGCTTGGCTTTGAAGCTATGCCGTTCGCAGTGTCCACTCTCTCCTTCTCACTTACTCTTACAGTAAATGCTAAAAATGCCTTAGTTAATTTTTTTTACAAAATTCTGTGCGTTTCGAAAGGTAATTAAAAGACCTGATTGATAGGAAATTTTTTGCCCTACTCGCTTGTATTTTTATTTTTTTGCGATCTGCTACCGTTTACGAGATATTAGTTGAATAAATTTTTAAGTAAAATTCTAACATTGACCCACCGATTATTTTTTATTATTTTTACCCACAAAATTTTTTATTATTTTTTCCGCAATCACTGAACTCAAATACGTAAAATACTAAAAAAGCTACTTTGCACATAAAATTTCTATTCCAGAACTATGGCAAGTGGTCTAGATGTAAAGATATGTATATAAAAAGAACCCTAAGAGTTCGTTTAGATTAACATTATGAGCCTGCATGAGAGAAAGGTCAAAGGCCGTCCAATTAGCCATCTTTTCATCACTTTTCATCGGAAATCCAATCATTTTTATCATACAACCTAATCCTCCAATGAGATAACATTTTTAACGTCACCGTTTCGATACAGTATAATTTTGGATCCTTTAGATCCTCCAAACAGTCCAAACGTGCGAGTGCTGCATTATGCCCCGACGCACACGCACCGACCAATCTGAGAAACCGACAGCTGTTTCTGCAGATCATGATATAGATAGCCGGCTGCTAAGAGTGCTAAGATTTGTTTAAATGGCACACTGTGTATATATACAAACACATCCGCGCACTCTTGCACACACTCACACATACACATATACATATATATATTTTTTTTTTCATTCACATATACATGTATGTATAAATAAAGAAGTGGTAATCAGAAAGTTTTTGAAAATTTTACTTCGCAAAACTTAACTCACCATCGGAAAGCTAACTGAAAAATGTTTCAGAAATGCTATTTGCAACATTCATTCAACATAGGAATAAGGTCGAAAAAATGAGCTGAAAACATTTACTCTTAGCGCTCGCGTGGCGGGCTTAGGACGTTTTGCGTAAAACGCCTTATATATACCTGTAGGTATGTATGCTCGGCTGCAGCTGGACTTAGGCTGCCTTAGCTATGCTTGGCTGTATTCGCTGTGAGGGTGAAGACCAGCAGTGCTCCAGTGGATTTTTTCCAAGACCTGAACGTGCCGTGAGCAGATTGTTGTACCGTGAAACATACGGACTCGGTGACATGAATATTCATTGTAATTAATTGAGAGCTCGTGGCACTCTGCACTTTTAATATATAAAAGTTAGTGCAGTAAGTTATTCATGAAAAATTCAATAATTGGCTGACAGTAACTCTAGTATGTCTTTGCTTTAGTTACAACAAGCAAAGTGTACAGTCGTCGCCGTCGTCGGCACAGCGGCTGCAGTCGACAAACACACAGAGAGACACACGTATATACACATGTATGTGTCTATTACCTTTTTGTGTCATCTGCATCATCGCCCTTCAGATTTGTTGGTGATACACAGCACTGTGATAGGTTAAAAAATTTCTTATGGATAACTCATTACACAAACTTTTATATATTATAAGTGCAGAGTACCACGAGCTCTCAATTAACTGCAATAAATATTCATGTCACCAAGTCTGTATGTATCATGACACAATCATCTGCTCACGATACGTTCTGGTCTTGGAAAAAATCCGCTAGAGCGCTGTTGGTCTTCATCCTCACAGCGAATAATCGAGCTCCAGTAATGCGACTATCAAACTTTTCAGACACAGACGCGAAAGGGAGCTAATTAAAAAATATTCATTATGATAAGTTACGTGGAATTTTGACTGTATTCCGCAAATGCTGCCAGCAGTTGAGTTACGTAGGTTATAGTAACGCTGCATGCTCGGAAGGCGCTATTGTCAACCTGTACTAACTCGGTGAACAACGAAATAAATGATGAAAATTGTTGGAACTTATTATTCTCATGTACTAAGTAATATAAATAAATATCTATGCTTTATCAGTGTCGTGCAGCTTGTGATAATAAATTTTCCCTAAGTTACCATACTTTTCGGTCATTTTTGTGATTTAACACTTGAAATGAATAATTCTGAAAGACGAAATTTGTTGAAACTTATTATTTTTATACGTAATAAGTAATATCAATGAATGTCTATGCATTATCAGTGGCGTGCAACCTGTTACTATGATCTTTCCCTAAATTTTCGTAATTTTGGATCATTTTTGCGACATAACACTTGAAATTAATAATTTCGGAAGAAGAAAATTGTTGAAACTTATTACTCTTATATCTACCTAATAATATCACTGTAAGTTTAGGCATTTTTAGCTGCGTGCAGCTTGTGACATCAGATTTTTATGAAACGTAGGTATTTCTTGGTCTTTTTTTTTTCAACGATAAAATTAATAAATAACAAAATTTTAAGATAAAAAGTGCTTCAACTGTTGTACGTTCTTATCGAATATTCTGTTTTTCCTCACATCTCCGGTGGCGTATAACCTTGTTAATTAGAGAGTCTTGAAATTTTGGTTTATTACGGACATTTCCACGATGAAATATTTAATATTAAGTTTTCGAGATGGGGAAATATAGATTTTCAGTTGTTTTATTTCACTAGAAATATAGTTTCGGTAAGGGTGATTTTTAATTTTTTAAGTCATTTGTACATTCGTATACAGCTTCTTTTAACTTTAGAAATTCAAGGTGATCAGTGATCCTGAAAAAATGTACATTATTCATTATTTTAAGTCGTACTTTATTTATTTTAAATGAATTTAAAAAAGAACAAAATTTTTTTCCCAGTTGTAGAGATAAAAAATTATCTTACTCGATTTCGTTAGTTTCTTGACAGTGAAGAATGAAAGATTAGAATTCTATATTCTCTACTTAAACATTATTTTTGTACACATTTAACCTCATAATAGGCGAAACTAAACGTGAAATACATATACATTTACAAGAACACCCATATACACACGCGCACATTTTTTCTCGAGTACCGTTGAGTATAAATATATCGAAAAGTCAAAAAACTACGACGTGACAAGTAAATAAGCTTGGTGAGTAATTTAAACTTCTTTAATTAAAGAAAATTAATTAATAACGATTTGATATCAAAGTAATATTATTCTCATAAATACGAGTAGTTTAATGTTTTACAAAACAAAGTTTGCTTGAAAAATATTTTTGTAAAATCGACAATAATAAATTTATTATTGGAATATTCTAGTAGTATTGTAATAAGAATATTTCTAAAATATTTATTGAAGTCTTTTGAGAACACTGATTGAACATTGTTATCGGAAATTAAAGCAAGATAAGAAAGTAGCTTTAGTAAAAAGTCAAGATTATTGGAAATAAAACAAAAGTTGGCTAAATCAATTTGTCGAATTTGAAACAAATTATCAAGAAAACTCCACAGAATTGGTAGACCAACTGGAGATTTTGAAACTTTGTCTGATAGAAGCGATTCTTTTTTAAAATGTGTGATAGTTCATGCCAGGCAGTGGTCAATAACGGCTGAAGGGGGTACATTTTTGTAAATTTGATATATTCGTACTCAGTGACTCAAAAACTTTGATGGTGATAGATAACTTGATTTTTTCTTTAATATGTGCGATATTTTAAACCTAGGGGTGGTCAGTATGGGGTGTAGGGAGTAAATTTTCGTAACTTTGACATTATATTCGTTACTAGCAAACCAAAAAAAGTCCTCAGTTTTTTGAATACATTATTTTAATTTTTGACTTTTGACCAACTTTTGTGGAATTGGCCGCACAGTGCGCCTTGATCATTGGTGGTACTAAAATCTGTGGCCTACAAGAGTGGGTATAACGAGTATGGCTAAAGTGTCCAGAATTTACTGATGGGCTTCACCACTTTCGGGTCTAACAAGAAAAATAACAAGCCAAGCAGAGATGTGTACATGCATGCATGTAAATTTGTGTTTTCCTCTTCATCGCTTCTCTCATCTATGCGGTCCCGGAAAGGGCGTCTTTAGCCACACTCCCTTTCACCCACTCTATGGCCAACTAAGATGCGTTCTAAATTTTGCAACAAGAACCAGAATTTTAACCATCGCAACCAAAGCTCTAGACGATAAATATATTACAAATGTTGAAAATTTGCAAAAAACAGCCTTTTTTCATGACTCCGAAGTTTTCAACGTTGCAAACAACGAAAATAATAATAAAATTTTTTTTTCCAATTAAACTGGTTTAAACGTTTTAACAAGTAATAAGGAAGGCTTCCATCAATTTTTGAATCATAAAAATGTATCCTTCTCGAGATATAAGAGTTTGAACATAGATTCGAATGTATAGGCGTAAAAAATGCGTTTAGGCCTTTAAAACTATTATTAAAGTAAGATTCATATAGTCTATATTAATCAAGGTAAGTCTCTGTCTACGCAAAAACTCATAAAAACCATATAAAAAGAGCTCCTCACTGTGATACCGTCACGGTGTAGCAATGACCTATATAACCCAATAAAGCAACAAAGTTAAAAGAAAGGTTTATTAAAATTTTATCAGTGCCCTCCGAAGAAATTAGAAATTCAAGGTGATCAGTGATCCGTTGGGGGCGAGATGTGAGAAGTAAATAAACACAACTAGAGTGTATTTAAATTTTTCCCTCACTTTGTTTTATTAATGCGCAACGTTTTGCTGACATATGTGTCAGTCTCATCAGGCTACAAAATTAAGAATCAAAAAATTATACAATAAGCGATTATGTAGACTCACACACAAAAACACAATAAGTTCACAATATAAATTATTACCACAGGCACGCGAGAATTCGTAAGTGTATTGACTTACTCGTCACCTGTCGAACTATTGACTGACAATAAATTGTACAACACGCCAGCGCTTATATAGGTGACGGTAAAGGGCGATGAACTCGATTGGGACATTTGAACTTTCTCAGTAAAGGAAGGTACGCTCGATTAAAGGAAAGCACGTTTTCCTTTCTATTAATGTTATGTTTGTCCAGTTTAATATAAAGCATTTCAAAAATAGTTTTTTTTTTTTGTACTGGGCTTCTTTGTCAAGGATTTTGAAGTTATCCCAATCGAATTTGTAGTTATAATTAATTTGATGTGCGCAAACGACTGAATCAGAATTTTTATTTTTAATGTGTTCACTAATTCGGACTTCAGCAGCTCGCATTGTCTCACCCACATATGACGCAGGACGATTTTTACAATAAAATTTATACACTACATTTGTCTGTTTATGTTTTTCCGTCTTATCTTTTCCTAAACAGACTACGTGGTTGAGTTTTTTGTTGATAAGAGGGTAGGTATGAATATTGTAGGGTTTTAACATGGTTGAGATTTTTCAAAATTATTGTCTAAATATGGTATACCAATTTTGCACAAAGGGTAAGTGTTTATGGTGCTTTTGTTGTGATTCATATTTTTGTGTCTTTTTAATCTACCCTTTATATTTTTGTTAATAAAGTTCGAAGGACTTGGACACCATCTCGAACTTCTACCAAAACATCTCAAGGAGATTTGGAGCTCATACCTTCAACACTTTAAAACGCTGGAAGGACCTCAACATACAACTATCAACCAATATGGCACAACGTAGATTTCTACTTAAATGCAGGTACGCGAGGGTGTTTCCTAAACACTTAAAACACCTTTATGATAAGTGCTCAGGCGTAAATTTTCTTTGCAAATCGATACATGTTGATTTCAGCAAACGTGCCTTGTACTTTTGTCATAAACTTCTAAATTTCGAAATCAGCGACATTAACACACACATTAGATTTTTGCAAAACTCAATATCCCGATAAAATCTCACATGGCTTCTATAAAATTGGATCATAACATTCGTGAAAGGCATTATAAATTTGTCAATATCAAACAGAATACCATATATAACAGATCCAAAGCAACGTTGCACAAAAAATTCAAAAAAATCTTACCGAAAACAAACACCACAACTACTAACAACAATTTAATACACAACTTAACGAACACAACCATTCCAAAAGATGACTTTGAAATTGTATCACTTGGACCAAATTTTAACCTCCCATTAACTTTTCATGAACGCTATCTCTTGTGTGTCATTAAAAACCTTGAAGTTGGTCTTTCACCCCTCGATACGAATTATCGAGTGAAGATCGAAATACGTGATAAAGTTGCTCAATATTTACTCAGTGCTTGTAAACACAAACCAGCTATTTCTATAAAAGACCGTCAGTATGCAAAGAATTTAAAATCAACAAAAAATTTTCTAAATAGAAATCCTGATATTTTTTTCACCTCTGCTGACAAAGGCAACGTTATGGTTTGTCTCAAAAAAAGTAATTATGCCGAAAAAATGCATCATTTGATGTCAGACACATCGACAGATAAAATTATTTCTAAAAACCCACTAAATTCTCAACAAAAGCGAGCCTCTAACATTTTAAAGAATCTAAACTCTAACGACTTCCTTTCTAGAACGTACCATCTTAACGCTCTGTCAATTACAGACACAACGTTAGCCAAATGTTATGGCTTGCCGAAAATACACAAGGTCGATGCCCCCTTACGTCCTATCATCTCTCTAGTCAATAGCCCGACATATTTTCTGGCAAAAGTAATTTACAACGAACTCAAGAACTCAGTTAATGGTTCAAAATCACACATCAATAACAGCTTCGACTTAAAAAACAAACTAAAAAATACACAAGCTGGTATATATATACATAACCGTCAGCTGAGCACCAATCAAACGCAACAGATTCCGAGCGTCAAACCCATCACGCTCCTCGCGTTTACCGCTCAGGTATACTCCAGGCTTTCAGTGCTACAACTTCGTGCTTTCAACGCAAGGGAAGCCGCATGCGCTGAAAGCCAGCTAACCTCCATGCGTTCAACGTGTAAATTCCCTCTCCGTGTATAGTCAATGTTTGTCGATCGATGCTCCTGAGTACTGACTCCAAAGAAATATTAGTGAATAGGGAGCTGACATCTAAAGACATTAATCTGTGGTTAGCAGTGGGTTGTGTATTTTTTAGTTTGTTTTTTAAGTCGAAGCTGTTATTGATGTGTGATTTTGAACCATTAACTGAGTTCTTGAGTTCGTTGTAAATTACTTTTGCCAGAAAATATGTCGGGCTATTGACTAGAGAGATGATAGGACGTAAGGGGGCATCGACCTTGTGTATTTTCGGCAAGCCATAACATTTGGCTAACGTTGTGTCTGTAATTGACAGAGCGTTAAGATGGTACGTTCTAGAAAGGAAGTCGTTAGAGTTTAGATTCTTTAAAATGTTAGAGGCTCGCTTTTGTTGAGAATTTAGTGGGTTTTTAGAAATAATTTTATCTGTCGATGTGTCTGACATCAAATGATGCATTTTTTCGGCATAATTACTTTTTTTGAGACAAACCATAACGTTGCCTTTGTCAGCAGAGGTGAAAAAAATATCAGGATTTCTATTTAGAAAATTTTTTGTTGATTTTAAATTCTTTGCATACTGACGGTCTTTTATAGAAATAGCTGGTTTGTGTTTACAAGCACTGAGTAAATATTGAGCAACTTTATCACGTATTTCGATCTTCACTCGATAATTCGTATCGAGGGGTGAAAGACCAACTTCAAGGTTTTTAATGACACACAAGAGATAGCGTTCATGAAAAGTTAATGGGAGGTTAAAATTTGGTCCAAGTGATACAATTTCAAAGTCATCTTTTGGAATGGTTGTGTTCGTTAAGTTGTGTATTAAATTGTTGTTAGTAGTTGTGGTGTTTGTTTTCGGTAAGATTTTTTTGAATTTTTTGTGCAACGTTGCTTTGGATCTGTTATATATGGTATTCTGTTTGATATTGACAAATTTATAATGCCTTTCACGAATGTTATGATCCAATTTTATAGAAGCCATGTGAGATTTTATCGGGATATTGAGTTTTGCAAAAATCTAATGTGTGTGTTAATGTCGCTGATTTCGAAATTTAGAAGTTTATGACAAAAGTACAAGGCACGTTTGCTGAAATCAACATGTATCGATTTGCAAAGAAAATTTACGCCTGAGCACTTATCATAAAGGTGTTTTAAGTGTTTAGGAAACACCCTCGCGTACCTGCATTTAAGTAGAAATCTACGTTGTGCCATATTGGTTGATAGTTGTATGTTGAGGTCCTTCCAGCGTTTTAAAGTGTTGAAGGTATGAGCTCCAAATCTCCTTGAGATGTTTTGGTAGAAGTTCGAGATGGTGTCCAAGTCCTTCGAACTTTATTAACAAAAATATAAAGGGTAGATTAAAAAGACACAAAAATATGAATCACAACAAAAGCACCATAAACACTTACCCTTTGTGCAAAATTGGTATACCATATTTAGACAATAATTTTGAAAAATCTCAACCATGTTAAAACCCTACAATATTCATACCTACCCTCTTATCAACAAAAAACTCAACCACGTAGTCTGTTTAGGAAAAGATAAGACGGAAAAACATAAACAGACAAATGTAGTGTATAAATTTTATTGTAAAAATCGTCCTGCGTCATATGTGGGTGAGACAATGCGAGCTGCTGAAGTCCGAATTAGTGAACACATTAAAAATAAAAATTCTGATTCAGTCGTTTGCGCACATCAAATTAATTATAACTACAAATTCGATTGGGATAACTTCAAAATCCTTGACAAAGAAGCCCAGTACAAAAAAAAAAAACTATTTTTGAAATGCTTTATATTAAACTGGACAAACATAACATTAATAGAAAGGAAAACGTGCTTTCCTTTAATCGAGCGTACCTTCCTTTACTGAGAAAGTTCAAATGTCCCAATCGAGTTCATCGCCCTTTACCGTCACCTATATAAGCGCTGGCGTGTTGTACAATTTATTGTCAGTCAATAGTTCGACAGGTGACGAGTAAGTCAATACACTTACGAATTCTCGCGTGCCTGTGGTAATAATTTATATTGTGAACTTATTGTGTTTTTGTGTGTGAGTCTACATAATCGCTTATTGTATAATTTTTTGATTCTTAATTTTGTAGCCTGATGAGACTGACACATATGTCAGCAAAACGTTGCGCATTAATAAAACAAAGTGAGGGAAAAATTTAAATACACTCTAGTTGTGTTTATTTACTTCTCACATCTCGCCCCCAACGGATCACTGATCACCTTGAATTTCTAATTTCTTCGGAGGGCACTGATAAAATTTTAATAAACCTTTCTTTTAACTTTGTTGCTTTATTGGGTTATATAGGTCATTGCTACACCGTGACGGTATCACAGTGAGGAGCTCTTTTTATATGGTTTTTATGAGTTTTTGCGTAGACAGAGACTTACCTTGATTAATATAGACTATATGAATCTTACTTTAATAATAGTTTTAAAGGCCTAAACGCATTTTTTACGCCTATACATTCGAATCTATGTTCAAACTCTTATATCTCGAGAAGGATACATTTTTATGATTCAAAAATTGATGGAAGCCTTCCTTATTACTTGTTAAAACGTTTAAACCAGTTTAATTGGAAAAAAAAATTTTATTATTATTTTCGTTGTTTGCAACGTTGAAAACTTCGGAGTCATGAAAAAAGGCTGTTTTTTGCAAATTTTCAACATTTGTAATATATTTATCGTCTAGAGCTTTGGTTGCGATGGTTAAAATTCTGGTTCTTGTTGCAAAATTTAGAACGCATCTTAGTTGGCCATAGAGTGGGTGAAAGGGAGTGTGGCTAAAGACGCCCTTTCCGGGACCGCATAGATGAGAGAAGCGATGAAGAGGAAAACACAAATTTACATGCATGCATGTACACATCTCTGCTTGGCTTGTTATTTTTCTTGTTAGACCCGAAAGTGGTGAAGCCCATCAGTAAATTCTGGACACTTTAGCCATACTCGTTATACCCACTCTTGTAGGCCACAGATTTTAGTACCACCAATGATCAAGGCGCACTGTGCGGCCAATTCCACAAAAGTTGGTCAAAAGTCAAAAATTAAAATAATGTATTCAAAAAACTGAGGACTTTTTTTGGTTTGCTAGTAACGAATATAATGTCAAAGTTACGAAAATTTACTCCCTACACCCCATACTGACCACCCCCAGGTTTAAAATATCGCACATATTAAAGAAAAAATCAAGTTATCTATCACCATCAAAGTTTTTGAGTCACTGAGTACGAATATATCAAATTTACAAAAATGTACCCCCTTCAGCCGTTATTGACCACTGCCTGGCATGAACTATCACACATTTTAAAAAAGAATCGCTTCTATCAGACAAAGTTTCAAAATCTCCAGTTGGTCTACCAATTCTGTGGAGTTTTCTTGATAATTTGTTTCAAATTCGACAAATTGATTTAGCCAACTTTTGTTTTATTTCCAATAATCTTGACTTTTTACTAAAGCTACTTTCTTATCTTGCTTTAATTTCCGATAACAATGTTCAATCAGTGTTCTCAAAAGACTTCAATAAATATTTTAGAAATATTCTTATTACAATACTACTAGAATATTCCAATAATAAATTTATTATTGTCGATTTTACAAAAATATTTTTCAAGCAAACTTTGTTTTGTAAAACATTAAACTACTCGTATTTATGAGAATAATATTACTTTGATATCAAATCGTTATTAATTAATTTTCTTTAATTAAAGAAGTTTAAATTACTCACCAAGCTTATTTACTTGTCACGTCGTAGTTTTTTGACTTTTCGATATATTTATACTCAACGGTACTCGAGAAAAAATGTGCGCGTGTGTATATGGGTGTTCTTGTAAATGTATATGTATTTCACGTTTAGTTTCGCCTATTATGAGGTTAAATGTGTACAAAAATAATGTTTAAGTAGAGAATATAGAATTCTAATCTTTCATTCTTCACTGTCAAGAAACTAACGAAATCGAGTAAGATAATTTTTTATCTCTACAACTGGGAAAAAAATTTTGTTCTTTTTTAAATTCATTTAAAATAAATAAAGTACGACTTGAAATAATGAGTAGTGTACATTTTTCATAATAACGTGTAATATATAACTGTAATAATAAAATGTAATGGTTTAACGATTTCAAATAATAAAACTATTAATAATTTTCGTTTTACTCATTGACTACGCTTAGAAGCACATTATTTATTACATTTTTTTCCTGTTCTACTTAATTTCAGAAGTTAATTCTATTTTATTCGTTTTAAATTTATTTTTAAAGTACATTTTCTATACAACTTCAAACCGAGAAACACATACGTCGTTCAGTAACTTAATAGCACTATCAACAGTGCTTGAATAAACGTAAAACTACAATTACTACTTTGAGTATTTCATGATCCTTACGGGTACACTAAAGTTGAACCAACGTAAAAAAGAAAACTCGAACTAGATACTTTTTTTTTCTACTCTTGGCCAGCTTTTTCAGAATTGGCTGCACTGTAAGGCGTAATCTAACGTGATTATAGATATCACTATCCTGTTTGCTCCAGTTTGATTTTTATTTATAACTTTCCTATAAGGTTCGCCGAACGGAGACCTCGGAGAAAATCGTTGATTCCTTGTTAAATGAGAGGGTAGTCGGTGGCCAGAGTTTCTAGATTTACAACGATAAACTTCGCTCATGATGTCTGCGAGTAAATTACTGACTTAGTACTTTTTTTGTATGAGGCGATAGAGGAAATCTTGCATGATCATTTTGAGGAAAAAGTAGAAGGACCAGTCTTGAAACTCTACACCTCAAAGATAGAAAAATTGGCCGTCGAAGTTCGTGGCCAGAAACTAGAGACCGAGAGCAGGTCACAGATTGGAACTGACACAAATAGTGGGACTAGAGAGTCCGTGAAAAACCTGTTGGAACAGATGAGACGGTTTTTTTTTCTTTAAAAGTGGCCTATTAAGTGGTTATTTGGCCTGTCTGTAGTCAGATAAATTTTTGTTGGATTTAACTTATAAATATATGCAATAATATTTGCAGAAAGTAGTTTCAAAAAGTTTTTGTTAGTAAGTTGGTTCAAATTGAGATGGCCCGAAAAAAATCGGTTAGGTTGGTGGTGGTTTAGTGAACGTAAAGATTCATGATAGTCCTAAGGTCGCCAATGCTGATACGTTCTTCGGTCTTTATTATAATCAATGGTAGAGAGCCGGCTGTTGGTCGATGAGGTGACAGACCGAAGTGGACGTTCTGTCAACGGCATAGATTTGCCGCTTATTCTGGCCTGCTGTGTTTTAGAAAGAGGTGCTCTGGCAGCACTAAGTTAGTTGAAAGGTCCGCCAGCCACGATGCTCTAAAGCGTTGGAGATAGTTGTGCTCTGGCCTGATGTTGGCGTTTATAACGTCTTTTTTGTGGCACTTGGTCGTCTTGGTGGGCCAAGCTGAAGATGAGTGTATGTCACTTACCCATTAAAGACTGACAGAGTAGAAGGTGGTAGAGGATCGTTGATAGCTGGGGTACTACTTTATTTTACTACAATAAGTAAAATAAACGCTTCTTTATATTCTTTATAAAGTGTACTGTGTAGTTTATTAATAGTTTGTTAATTGTTATTTACATCCTGGCAACATCCCAAGTCCCAAGAGTCTCGCGTGACGGAAGTAGTTATGCTAACAGTTAGCGATTACAACGTTTTTTTGGTATTTTGCTGTATATATTAGTGAAATAACCGTACTTCAACAAAAAATTTATTGTAATTTAAAAGTACGTAATCGAACTATCACCTTCTTTAAAATAGTGGTAGTATATGTTAATCTAGACTATGTTAATCAGCAAGATTATGCTCTACTATCATACTTTAAATTTTAAAACTTTCTTACCTCTCATTTATTTTAGAATTTTTAAATAGTTTTAAATTACTGCTAACCATTAATATATCTTATTAAAGTACTTACGTTATTAAACGGATCTCAGGAATTCATTTTTTAAGGATTATTCAGGAAACAAAACAGTATGCTGGTTTTTTCATTAGTTGATTCTGAAATAGTGAATAAGAAATTTTTTAAGTTTTATTTTTTTGTATGGCAGAAGATAAAACAATGTTTAAAGGGTATTATTAGCCTACTAGTCACATTTGATATTTTTCCATATGTGCACCCCGAGTATTAACATAACTATAGTAAAAATTACGTAATTGGGCAAATACTATGTGCATGCAAAATCATTTTTAACAAAATATAGAAATTTTCCAACAGTTTCTTAAACAACCAAATTAAAGGTGTGAATGAATTTTATTTTTGTCCATTATTACAGATTTTTCAATAACAAAAAGAAGTATAAGAAAAAAGCTTTTTTTTTGCAGTAAATTTTTCACCATATAAAGAAAAATCGTCACTTACAACAAAAGAGAAATTAAAAAAAAAAAAGGGTGTGGGTCTCGGGACCTCCGATGGATGTGAAATATTAAAGAATATGATATTATACTCGGTAGTATTTGATTGTCTACGATAAAAACAGCAGTTTTTGTCAGATAAGTGCCATCGTCTCCAAGGCTATTTTTCGGCCCGAGGGACCTGAGAAACAAGGCCTGAGGGACGTAAGGCAGCCACGGAGCAATAGCGCTTATGTGGTGAATCCTATTTTTTCTACCGAGCGCACACCAGCCACTCAAAAACGAGCGAGGTAGGAAAAGTATCTATTTTTTTGACTTTAAATAATCTCCGTTTCATATTTTTACTTTAAAAAGACAGTTTATTTATGAATATTTATTTTTATCACTGAATATTATAGATTAGGAAAAAGTAAATGATGTTTATATTTTTTTTGTTCACTAACATTTAAACAACAAGAACGAGAAAGTACAACAATATACGGTGAAGAGTACTATACTACCTACCTACACATAGGTACATGCATACGCTTAACAAACGTTGGTGTGTATTACTCTTTCTCTGTGTCTTTTCGGATACCTGCAGTGCGTAGTTCCGCACTTTCGCTAATTTAGTTGGCTCTTTACTACAGACAGGTTAAGACGGAGTTTGAATAAGCAGAATTGGAAGACCCCAGGAAAACTTTGCATTATGTTCAAATATGGATGTTTAAAAATAATCCTGTTTACAAAGAAGAAATTTTTTTTCAAATAATAAAAATCCTAACATTAATGCATCATTTTCTACAAGCGCAAAATAGAAAAAAAAGCAATGAAAAAGGCCTACCTGTACGAGTACAAGAGAGAGAGAGAGAGAGAGAGAGAGAGAGAGAACAAGCGTGACAGCAGACGATCAATGTCTCTCTATCTCACTTTACTTTTACCGGTACTGCCAAAATGCCTTTTTCATTTTTTTCTTAACATTTATGGCTTGTCGAAACAAAATTAAAAGTGCTTATTGAAAATTTTTCGCCCTACTCGCTGATATTTTTATTTTTTCTGTATATCAAACAGTTAAAAGATATAAGCAAAACAAACTTTAAAACACAATTCTGCACAATTTCAACACTAGACCACTCAAAAATAATCATAGCTATTTCTTTTGAAATCGGCGGGCTCAATTACGTACAATATAAAAAACGCCTAATTATCGATCAATTTTCTAATTCAGAAGTTTCTTGGTTAGTATCGATAAATAATAAGAACAAAGCTGGGAGTAGCACAATTGATAAGGTCCCTGACTACCAATCCAAAGGATGTGGTTTGATTCTCGGAGCTAGTAAAATTTGAAAATCTTATTTGCACATATATAATATACATGCATATGTATGTATATGCTATACATACAATACATATGTGGTATTTAATTATTATACAACGATACTCTTCTATATAGCTATATATACGGGTAGTACACTTTACAAACGAGAGAGGGGTGGCAGTAAGCGCGTGGAGAAAGAGACAGAGAGCCGAGCCGAGCCGAGTTAAATCGGAAATCGTGCCATTGCCTGGGTCGTTTCATCGCGTCGGTTGAACCCCCAAGCGTGCCAATAGATGTTTTACATCAACAAGCTCACATGAAACTTAAATTTAAACTGAAGAAGTATTATGTTACACAGCTTATTTTAATTTAATAGGATTGTTTGTAAAATGAGATAATCCTAAAATATAATAAGAGTCTCCTTTTCAATACTTTTGATTATTACTATTCGATATAATTGAGTTTTTTATTATTATATTATACGTACCATACTTAATATGCATTTGTCACTTATAAAGTTTTTTTATTTAAATGTACAAATTATTTTTTTATTTATTTCAGTGCAACGGCTTAACGATTACATTCGGCATTACGAGCCTTTGACTTATGATAGTCGAGAACTACACAAAAATCATTTGAGATTAAAGCGCTTAGTGCCAGGTGATGATGCCCTTCATCTTGAATTTCGCTCTTTTGGTCGAGACTTTAAAATAAAAATGAGGCAAGATGACAGCATGTTTAGTGACAATCTTCTAATTGTTAACTCGAAGAATATACCTGTGGAACTCGATATTTCTCACATCTACCTAGGACACATAATAGGTACGTTCGTAAAATTTTTTATTTTGTACAGTAGAATGGCCAATTGTATTCTCATAAAATTACTTTTGACAAAAATAAAGTCAGGTTAGTTTGATAAGTTAAATCAAAATTGTCCAAGAATTTCTGAAATCCTTATATCGTGTCAATAAATTGGGTTCTTTTAAATAAATCATCATTGTTGGAGAGGTTTGAAAGCACAATGAAGAAATAAACAAGTTTTTTTGGTTTTGCATATATTTGTTTATTACTTGTCTACTGTTTAGTACCAGTACATTTACAAATCAAACTAACTCATTCTTACTTTTGATTGGTAATAAATGCAATTATCACATTAAATAAATTAACATAATGTTTGAACGTTAATGTCCCCCTAAAGTTATACTGAAAAGTACGGTTGGTATTTACAGTCATTTATAGCTAAAAAGTGATCTTTAAAATGTAGCAAATGATTTATTAAAAAAAAAAATAAATAAAGTGCATTCTTACATACACACGTATAGTGCATTTTCAAATACACCCACATATTCATATACACACTAAACACATGCTATAAATACCATGCGTTGACCATATATATGTTTTTTTATATTATAGTGTCATACGTCCACGTACACAAAGTCCACTACTCTGGGCACTTGACCCTTTGGAAAGGGACACAAAAAGGGATGGGAGACCTTTTATTACAGGGAAAGGGATATGTGGAAATTAGGCAATTTCACTGCAAGAAGGCCGCCTTTTTCCTTCACCTAGACCGCGATTGGATTCCTAGCCAGTGCGACTATTTTGAGCGAATTCCTGTGCAACTTTTTATAAACGCTTTTTTACTGTGCAATGCTCTTTGCTGTCTACCGCGTACTGACCTGTAACAAAGCCGACTAAAAATACAAAAAGAATCTTATACTCGAGTGTACGATGAACGTAAAAATTAAGAATAAATTTTAATAACTAATTTTAATAAAGAGCTAACTCTGCACGAGGAATTGAAGCTGAGAAAAACCACTATTGCTAAGAATGTGACTAAACGAAAAGTTTTATTCCTGCATGTGTTTGTTGATGCTACGAGTCAAGTTTACTCACAAGATATGCACGCAACCATAAACCAACTACGAGTTCATCATTCTTATTATCATGAAACATTTATTACTAGAGATATAGAGTGTAACCATCGACATGCTAGTGCATCCAACGTGGAGCCAACACTGACTTATGCTCTGCGTACATGTTAATGGGTACTTCACTTTCGTACGCAATATATTCTTAAGTGCTCGTCTACCCATACTACAACAAGCAACAGCGCTATGACGCTGTGGGATTGGAGGATTCAGTAGCACTAATTTCAAACAAAGAAATAACCCACTGGATACAAACTTCTAATTTCTATGTAGTAATCACCATTTTTTTTGCTCTATTGGGAGTTCTATGGGTATTCAGTCTATGGGTATGCCATTATTTCTTAGTGATTAGAGTTTGACCATTAAAAGGCTTCATCCACTGTATTACTTTTCTTTCAAACATGCATTCGAGTGGCAAGAAAACGCACATCCTCTTCCTTACAGTAAAAAATTTTCAATCTTTATCTTTGTAACTTAGGTCTTTGGTTTGATTTATAAAATTACATGTGATCTGAATGATAGCAAACATTATGGCCTGGCCGCTACATGTGCAAAATAATTTATTTGTACTACTTTCTTGCTTTGAATCATCATTTTGACATAATTTTTTAGATGAACCTGGTAGTCAAGTATTTGGAAGTATAAGCTATGGCATCTTCCATGGAAAGATCATATCACCGCGTGATGGTGTTTGGTGGGTGGAAAAAGCACACTACTACTTTCCGAGGCATGAGCACAATGAAAGTATTCACTCTGTAATTTATCACGAGGCTGATATTGAGGATCCGTACGAACAAATTCGAACAGGTACACATAAATTTCTTATTTGTTGACAGGTATACTTATATTAAGATACCAATAATAAATATTATTTTAATTTATTAATATTTTTATTTAAAAGCATATTACTAATTGGTACCTTTTTTTTCGTTGTATTACGACACAGAATCTATTTGTTTCTTCATTAAGTAAATTACAAATTCTATTGAAAACAAACAACACAGGTTTGATAAAGGATCCAGAAGTTAATTGGTTTCGATCTACTTTTCTTTTAAAGTGATTGATAAAAAGTTTGTAATTATTTAAATTTCCAGGGTGAACATCACTTTTGACATGCTTTATCTCTATAATTAGTGATTTTTAAAAAAATTTATTTGCCATCAAACATTTTATGTAAAAAAATTGTTAAATGAAATAGTGTTCCCCTTGTGAAATATGATGAATACTTATATCCCTCCAAGTAGAATAATATGTCATTGTGAAATGCTACATGTTGTAAAAATTCACTTTGATAAATGTCCTAAGAGTAGAATAAAAAATTATTTTTTAGTTCGATAAATATTATGAATAGTCATTGCAGTTAGATTACAAATAGAATACTTGCATGATAAAAAAAAAGTTTAATTTCTTTGATTGAAAGCTGAAAGACTTATTGAATTGCTATTATATTTCACTGCACATTTAAAACATGATTTTATTACCAAGCTCTTTACCTAATTGTCTATGTTAATAAAATTAATTTCTTATGGGGTATTAGTTCAGTATATTGTTGTATCTTGTTCATCACTTACTGCACATCATTCCTTAATTATTGATTCAAACTACTATGAGTGTAAACATGACTTTAAAAATAACATATGTCACTAGAATGGATGTATTTATTTTTACAAAAACTTGACTGTTGGGCTGTACCGTCAGAAAATTTTGCGTTGCAGGTTATTAAACAAAGTGTTACAAACTTTCATAAAAAATCAAATTTATTTTGGCTCTAGTCTGATGTAAAGTAAATACTTTTTCTTTATTATGAGTGGAAAGTGTGTCTACAGGCACAAAATATTACTGTGCACCTTTACAAAGAAAATGATTGTTCGTACCTTGGATATACGTATACGAAGAACTCGACCTTCTGGCAAAATTTTTTTATTTTACGCCTGTAGTACGAAACAGTCGTTTTTGTCACGAAAAAAAACTTTATATATGTTGCACACAACAAGTCAAATATTTTGAGTTATTAGTTAAGACGACTACGACGACGACGATAAAAAAAATTAAAAAAAAAACCTTTTTGAGTTTTTGTAGCAGGCATACGTCGCAAATTTAGTGGTAACACAACGTTACAATCTACCATCCACGTTTATAAATAACGATAATGTCTGCCACCGCCCCACACACTGCATCAGCCGCCTCTTAAAGGCAATAACATTACTCGCATTTCTAATTTCAGAAGGGAGAGAATTCCATACTCTTCTTAGGTGAGGCAACGCAGAGCCGTGTATATAATTGCGCACTGTATTGATTTCAAGCAAAGGTCTTACATTTCTTAACGTATAATTAAAATCTCGAGGTACAAATAATAAAGTGGCTGACTCGCAATTAACATTTAGTGCAAGTAATCCAAACGTAAAACAATAGTCATTATAGATATGAAGCTGACAAACATCTCATAGGCCAGTCTCTGACTGAATACGCGAGTAATCATAATCGATTCGTGACATGGGGAACCCACTCCTGAACGACACAAATCTCAAAAATGTATGTTGTATTTTTTCAATCTCATATATTGCTTGCTGTGAATATGGTCTCCAGATCTGGGAGCAACACAATACGTGAGGCAATACAAGTGTTTTATACGAATAAACCAGTGTGCCCACATTAGTAAAATCCCTGCAGTATGGTATATGCAAGATTAACAAAATTATTTAACATTACGCTTATAAATAGAAATTCGCAAGTTGGTGTAGTGTTGGTAGACTAAAATTACTAATAAATTACTTCCTCGCTTATTCCTTAGGAATTCTCTATGTTATTTTGAAACTATTTTGAAGACCAACGTGCATCTAAAAAGAGGTGAATCATCTGCAAAATACTCGTACCTGCAGTACAATAACAATTTATGTACACGCACGCTGGTTTATGCTGACTGGAAATGAAAAATAAACACAATATTCTTCGATACATAAAAATGAAATAACAATAAATTTTAATGTATGACTGGGAACACTTGGAGTGAAGGGTAATATTTAATCCGAATGTAATTTTAGATAAGGATTCAACGACATAAGGCTAAATATTAAAATAACATACATATGAGTTAATACACATAAATAAGTGAAAATAATATAAAATGCCAACATTGTCACATACAGTTAAAAACAACCCGTACACACTACACTATAAGCAAGGAACAACATAACATATTAACTACGGTAAACTTACTGAAGCAAGCTTATTCATTTTCGAAGAATTATCCGATTTTTACCATTCATGTTCGTAGGCTGATCATTTAGCGAGCAAAACAACTTTATAAATATACTGAAGTAGTCTAATTTAAAGTTTATTTAAATTCTATTACATTTTCAAATGTAAGGAAAAACGGGAAAGTCAACCCTTTCCCTTTTCTGGACTCAAAGATGTCAAGAGAGAGTCTGTACTTCTGCCTCCAAACAGGGGTAACGAAATCTCTGATCTCCCAAGGTACCACGAGCCAACTCCCTCTCCAACGACTAACAGCGAAGAACATCTTGACTAAAATTCTACCGAAATTCTGTATTATTTTTACAACATTATAAACAGTCAAAACTACCTGTAAACCAAATTATGTTAATTCGTGACAGGCAAAGTACTAGTATTTTGGATAGAGTAATTCCCTCGGAACCTTCACTTGCTTGTTTTTTGATAACTTGAACATTGTTTAGGGCTCACATCAATAAAAAAGCTTGGTTTTTTTTGAGCAAAAATTTTTTATTTGTATACTTGTCAATATTTCGTCTCATCATTGAGACTTTTTTAAGACTGTTAACATATTGACATATATATAAGCTTATTGTACATAGAATATAAAATAGAATAAGGGTAAAGATACGATACGTGTACACGGAGAGAGCTCTGAAGCTATGGTAGTATGCATATCTATATACTACCAGAGTACAGTGCGTCACATACTACAGAAGCGCTCGTGGAACGCAACGGTAGTATCGAGAGTCTGCTACGATAGTATGAAGACCTGTCTATAACTGTAGATCGTGAAACGCACTACTCAAGCTTCTGCTTTATACTACAATAGCACCCTAGAGGTGCTGCATAAGTATCGAATCTCACGTACTAAGTGAGCTTAGGACTCATACAATATTGGTATGGCTCACGAGCAAACGTAGTATACGTCGTCTGTACCACGCTACTATACTATTATTAGTAGGTTTGCAAGTTATTATTATAACTTAAGGATCATTACAACCTAAAGAGGTGAGGACACCTAAATCAGGAATTTTAGTAAGTCTTATCAGCAATGAGGGACTCAAAGCATAGTCAAGAAGTACCACCTCTCTAGACCTAGAGACCGAAATCACAGCACATTTTTTTACATTGGCTCTAACACCGTTAGCCTTGCTCCAATTTACGATCGCATCAAGATCACGCTGCGATATCTGACAATCAGAATCTTTCTATATACATTTATACACTTTGATGTCATCAGAAAACAAAAAAATTTGAGATCCATGTATGACATCCTTATAATCATTAACTTAAATAAGAAAAAGAAGCAGTACCAAGTGCAACCCCTGAGTGACTCCCGATTTAATAACTACACCATCAGATACAACCCCTTCCAAAAAAACAGCCTGCTTACGTTCAGTAAGGGGACGTGCACAAATTACTTGAGGGGTTTTTCTTCAATTTTCAACCCCCTCCTTCCCTCGTGTAAGGAACCGTAAGATTATCTGCACCTCCCTCCCTCCCCACGTTATCTTACGTAAGGATTTATTATTGCAATTCTTAACACATTACAATTATTTTCTCATTTTTTATTCTTCTAATACTAAACTTATTTGAATACACTTAATATTTGTTCAGGAAAATTTAACAAATCTAATACTATTATAAATAGTAGTGACTAGTGCAACTATAGTATGTTATAATAAATAAAATTAGAGTTAAAAAAACCTATTGATCAATGGTCCATGGATTTTTAACCCACCATTCCATGGACTTCACAAGTGGTACGATTTTTTTCTTGTAAATTTTATTTTTTAGCGTTGTTAATACAAGAAGTTGAATCGTGTTCATAAAAATTATAACTTTTATCGAGCCACTTTGCATTCATACAATCGATATCTTTTTCTTCAATAATGCATAGTACTACTTCTTTTTTTTTTTGCTTAAATACGTGCAACCTTTAACTTTTTAGGTTGATTTTTTGTAATACTATGTCTTAAAACTTGAGCATGTAACTTAAGAGATTTTTTTGACGCAAAATAATGTCCACACGTTGCACAAGTTCGGTTTAACAAATCTGACTGCGCGCTTTGACAATAAAAACCATAAGGTAATACTTTAAACTGGTCGTGATCAATAAAAACTATATTATTTACTGTTAACAATTGAAATAACTGTAGAAATTTAGCGTTTGGATCTTTTTCGTTAAACTTTAAGGCATTTATTCAATCTGTATCTTCATTTTGCTTGCAAAGGTTCGGAGGTGGAAGAAATCCAGTTAGTATAACAGAGAGTACGTTGCTTCTTACTGAACCACAGCATATAATATTGCGACATTTACTTATCTGTAAAAAAGATTTATACACATTTTGATTACTTAGAAATTTTTTTAAACTTTTGCTTTTTTTTATGATAAAAATGAATTTTTTTTTAATTTTCTGCAATTTTACCCGACTTACTTAAAGTAAAAGAGTTACGGGAAAAATTTAAATCTACTATGTAATACGTAAAATGTAAAATATCTGCAGTAAATATTGTGACTCCCGCACATGAATCATGTACCATTTTTGATCAATTTCTAAATTCATATCGGAATGCTCTCTAGGTTGCTGATATTCATTAACGACTGGAAATCTATTACCGTTTCGTTTCAAACATGAGCCAAATTTTCGCCTTCGTTGGCAAAATTTTTATGTTCCAGTTCTTTATCCATAGTTTGACCTGAACTATCAACATAATTGCCAAAGGTATCATGGGGTAAAATAAGTGCTGAAAGTTGATCACTCAAGTGAGCCATTCTTCTTTCTACTCTGTTAAGACAACTACGATCTGGGGCATTAGTTGCGATGAATTTTGCATCTAAATTGAAAGATTTAAAATGATCAATTGCAAATTAAATAACTTTAGCATATCTGAAAAAAATAAAACAAGTTTTTAGTATTGTTTTGTTCAATTTATATTATTAGAATTTTCTTCAAAGCCAAGTAAAAATATAAAAATAAGCAGTAACAATAAATTGAAATTTTGTTTTGAAATTTGATCTTTTAAAAATTTTTTAAAACAAAAAATTTTTTAATTTATATTAACTATTACAGCATTTTTTAGAAACGAATAATTATCTGGGATTTTTGTCCGGCCCTCTGTCAACAGTTATGATAAGTATAGGTTTAATTTGATCTTTAACTTTTATAAAAAGATCAAAGTCTTCGATTTCGATTCAACGTTTGAAATCTTCAAAATGACTAGAGGCAGTAGAGGAGTCGTGTATCCCACTGCGTATCGCTATGTAAGTAAGTCCTGAGTACGTGACAGATTCAGGATTTTGTAAGCCTTATGCTTTTATTGCCATCGCTGCATAATTAGAAGGGATCAATTTATGCCTTCGAGCTATTACAAAGACATGGTATGGAAGCGGCACTTAGACCTCTACGTGCATAAGTACAGGTGACTGTTTGTGTGCAGCAGTAAGTCCTATCGGCACGTGGCATTTATCATCTTGAAAAAGGAAAAAAAACTTGTTCTGGTCCTAATAAAGATGCTAAACATTTAAGAGCTCGGATTGATGTAGTACAAAAAGCTCATCAGGATGGTATTTATGGCTATGGTTTTGCGCCTTACACAAACGCACGGGAACTTTTTTTACGTGCCTTTTGCCTTAGTGCGAAATTAA
This sequence comes from Copidosoma floridanum, assembly GCF_036245765.1. Taxonomy (NCBI): domain Eukaryota; kingdom Metazoa; phylum Arthropoda; class Insecta; order Hymenoptera; family Encyrtidae; genus Copidosoma; species Copidosoma floridanum. Next base: position 21,519,317 of record NW_028321881.1, read on the forward strand.
ATTTTTCGAAAGTAGTCGCAAATATAGTGCAGTTTCTGATAGTTCGAATCCAATTTCTATAAGTTTTTCATGTGAATCTTTCAGAGTTCTGCAGACTTTTATTTCTTCCGTACGTCGTCTGTCATGTGCTGCTGCACCAAAACTCGCGATATCTACGATTGTTTTTAAAAGTTCGGGTGGACTATCTTCGAGTGGTGGACTTACAGCTAAGCGCTGGACGCTAACTATCGTTGTAGGTTTGCTAGAAGATTTGATTTTGTGTTTTTTACTATTTGTGCGATATTTTCTTGGTAATCTGCATTTTTTTGCTTTAATTTTAATATCTGTTTTAATTTATCGAGTTCATTTTTTGTTTAACATATGTCGCCTTAAGATTCTGTTCTAAAATTACTGTCTCTTAGTAAGTATTAACCATTTAATTTACTCTCTAAAGCAGCAATTTTAATTTTCATTTCTTATTGAGTAGGTTTTGCATATTGTCGTTTTAAAACTAAATGAGATTCTGATTTGTCATGAATGTTTGTAAATATTTCTGTCACCGTTGAAGCAACTGATAAATCGGCACTTATGAAAGGTGGACTGTTACTGTACGTTGTAGAGAAATCTTTTGATACAGCAGTTGCTTTTACTTCTAATTCTAAATTGCTAGCCTAGAGAACAAAATTTAAATATTTCTAGAAATTGATTGTTTGAAGTTATCTATATTTATCGAAATCCAAGTCTTACGACATTTTACATTTAAAAATACTTTAAACTGCAAGAGTTGAAAAATAATTACCAAACAATTATAGAGTTCAAGAACTTTAACAATAATTTAAATAATTTTTTTATTTACCTTAACTTTAGCGTAGAAGCCCAAAATATTCGCTTTATTTGTAACACTCTTATGTTGACAAAATGTCACACGTTGGCTTATAAAATCAGAGAATCCTTTTGCATCTTTCTTAAAACGTTCTTTTGTATCGTTCCACTCTTCATTCGCACTCATTTGCGAATCTTTGGCACTAAGGTTTCAGCACGTGCCTTTTTACCCTTTTTAAATACCGGAATGACCTGAGACAATTTTTAACACTGTGACATGCAACCAGTTGCAAACAATTGGTTAAAGAGAATCATAAGAGATTCAAAGAACACAGAATTGCAAGTCTTTGTAAAATACGTAGGACACAACTCTGGGCCTTGATTTGTATTAGTTTTCATACCAATCACTGCCTCTTGAATAGCAGCTAGGCAGAACGATAGAGAGTTATACTGCCCTGGCACCGCATTGGCCACAAGATCAGAGGCGTCAAGGCAATCAACTTTATTACTAAAAACAGAACCAAAGTAATCAGAAATCAAATTAGCCCTATCAACGGCAACCTAGGCAGCACGCCCTCCATAGGTGATGGTAGTAGGCACATTCCTAACAGAGCACATCTTGTTAGCATATTTCCAAAATTTTTATTTTTTTTTTCATTTCATTTAAATTTTTTATAATACACTGCTTATAACATTCGCGCGACGTCCTGACACACATAGCTCTCAAACGCTTCAACTTAATAAAGAGTACCATGCAGTGTATGTGTTTAGCTTGTACCGCTTTTTAGGAACAAATTGGTTGATTACTTCCTGTAGTACATTATAAAACTTTATAACTTTTGATTGGACATCAACACTATCCAGTCTCAAAGGCCAATTCACACTCTGCATGTACTTAGTGACACCCTGAATATCCACCGCACCAAAGTTAAAGCACACAATGTCAGCAACACCAGGCGATCAGCTCACACTAGAGACTTTGAATTACACCAGAGCACGATGCCTATCTTCTGGAACCAGCTCATCCAGTACGGGCAGATAACCAATACTGGTACCAGTTAAATCCGTGAGCAGAAGATTAAGCATGAAATTATTGAGTAGGTGACATGGATAAAGTTGACTAAGATCCAGCAATGACACCTGATGACCCATCTCTTGAGCATGCTCCCGAATGAGAGCATAACCATCCGTGCAGATTAGCATAAGGTCAGAGAACTCATTTCAAGTTGTATTGGGTAAGTTAAAATCTCCAAGCAGGACAATATTTGAGCTCTGGTGTGCATCTAATAGAGTATTCACAGTATTCATGCAGTGATGGTAGCTAGCCAATAGTGATCGTGGGCACAAATAGGCTCTTCCCATAATATAAGAGAAACCAGGTACTTTTACACTAACAAACAACTGCTCAACAATTTTATCAAAGACCAGCATAACGCTGTCAAACTGCCTAATTACTGCTATGAGATACCACCACTAAGACTTGTAAAGCCATCCAAATATATATCCTTTCAGTACAACTTGTAATCAGAAAGATCCAACTCAGCATCCTTTATCCCTCCATGCAGGTAAGTTTCAATGACCACCATGGCATCTGGTTTAGGTACAAGTAGCCTAACATTTGTACGGAATGCAGAGAGCTCAGTACGCAGGCCATTTACAGTCTGGTAATAGATTGTAAGAGGACCTAGTTTTTTGAAGAGCTCTGTTCAACAGAGGCTCGAGAACTTCTCTTTTTCTTTTTAGGGTCCATGGTAGAAAGAGTAGGTACACCCTTAACTAACCTTACAGTCTTTTTAATGTCAGTACTAGTATTATTAAACAGTCTGGCTTCTTGTCGCAGGGGCTTAAAAAGGCTTTTTTGGGTGGCCGTCAGGTCCATCGCAGCTGATATACCAGTCGGAAAATCACGCCATCCAGCGAGGACAACATTAACATCAGTCCTGATACACAGACACACAATGACAGGTCGGATTTTACCATTTGCCAGCTTACCAATTCTACAGATATTATTTATTTTCAGCTCAGTTTGCAATTTGAATAATTAGAGGATTTTTTTAATCTCGAAAATATCTTTATTTCTATCATTATTAGAATTTTCAGCTACACCAAATAGCAGTATATTTAGCATTCTTTTCGATCTTTCCTGGTACTCAGCCATAGTATCCTGCAGCTGGCATTTACTCTGTGCAGGGGGACAGTTTTTTAGCATAGTCATATCATAAGTAAGCTGTTTCAAATCCAGCGACAGATTACGAACCGTCACCTTAATGGCAGAATATTGGTCCATGTCAGCAATAAGCTTATTTACATCTTTTTTTATGACCTTTACCCAGCCTGCAATTCTGCCATGGACAAGACTGCCTCCTTCACTTTATCCACAGACTCCTAGAGTTTTAACAGACTTAAGCAGACTGGGACTTTTATCGCCATTATAAGCGCATTCAGGGTACCTATAAAGCAGCATGGGTTTCTTTTTCTTCAGCTCTAATAATACTCTTATTTCAGAAGTTGATACTCTCGCACACTTACAGCTTGCATGGAGCAAGTCATTACGGGAATGACACACCACAATCAGGGCATCAGTAGCAAAGTCTTGGGCACACTTTCCACATCTCGATATGGCACTCAACTCAACAACAGCAGCAACAACTGTCAACTTAACCGTAAAGTGCTCAAGGCCCAATCGCGAGAACAAATGTCTTATTTAGACGCAGCCAAAGATAGCCATCAATACCAACACTCGAGGAAACCTAACTTAACAGATAAATACTATTCAACGGTAGATAGAAACAACACAACTTTATTATTAACAACAATTCTATAACGGGCGGCAGCAAGCATGATCAAGCGCCAATAACAGACGACAATCCGTTTTGATTATTTAATATGTCAAACTAATTTCTTCATTTTACTATCTTGAATTTGTTTCCGTTATGTTTTTTTCCAACTTGTACAGAAATTCAATGAATAAACGCGCTGGTAATGGAAAAACGACAGACAGACAGAGTGATTTGATCAAAATTTTTGTATTCTGAGCGATAAGTTTTTTCATTTGTTTATTTTTTTTTTTTTTTTTTTTTTTTTTATCAAACGACAACGAAACCGTTATGATTTCAATTAATTATATTGTCTAAAATCAGCTCAAGTTTTTCATTACTTCTATTGCCAAATTTTTAGATCCATAGAGAAAAACATAAAAAAATTTCCATGTGAGCTTTTATGGCAATCAGTATTTTTTTACACGTATTTCTAAGAATGAATTTGTGTAGTGAAGTAATTTTTTGATGATAAAGTATTGAAAAAAAGCTCGTGCAATTTAGAACAGATTAGTATTTTAAAGTGGTGCTGACCGACCAATTTTAAAAGATGTGAGTCAAAAGTCAAAACGCTATTAGATAATTTATCAGCCTATACTACTAGAAGCATTTTCTGTAGTGATAAGGCACGTTAAGCCCGTATTGTTTATACATTTTGTGAATTCTACTTGCTAAATATAAACTCCTTGATAAAAATGTATGCCGATCTAACTATTTTAGGTAAATACTATGCTGCTTTAATCATTTTGGATGAAAACCATAACGACTTGCTTAACGGGTGACGTCTAATCCTAATATCGCAGTAGTTATTCTTAATGTATTAACAATACTAAATGTATGCTGACTATTCGTTATACATGATTTCTGCAAAAAGTTTTATCGGTATGTTAAAAACACGCTGATTTCCTCACCTATCACTTGTGGCGTGATTCCGCTAATGTAAATGCACTTTTGGCCTGTATTGATAATTAAACAAATATTTCTGTTGTTTTTGTCGGCTTTTTTATATCAGTTAAACCTTGCTACAACTTATTAGTGGTATCACCACTCTAAACAAAGTAACTCACTGCTGGACTCGTTTTAAAACTCTAAAATTGAAACAACAAATAAGACTGAATAAATATATTTTTATTCCAAAACATTAAAGATGTGTAATGAAATGTTAAAATAAGTAATGATGCATTAAAAACACATTTTACTAAATTATGTACTATTTACGATAAGGCAGAATTTAAGTAAATAAATTGTAAAATAATTTGACCTCTTCGCAGAACATCTTAGCCTTACAACTCCTATTTGGTTCTGTTTCATAGGCTCAGTACTTTTAATTTTTTTTTATTATTGAAACAAAATGTTGTTTTAATGTGCACTGTATCAATAACTATATGTATATTTTTGGTCAATTTTACTTAAATTTAGTGAAAAAATTTATTACAATATTACTTTGTGTATAATTGGTTAGCAAATTTTCAAACAAACATTGATGTATTGCTGTGGAATGATGTTTTTTTTTTTTCCTAAGTAGTTTATCAATTGTGTTATTGAAGATAAATAAGAATGTTATAGAGTGAAATTATACTCAGCCAAGATACAGTGGACCTCGCCAGTGCCCCTGTTTTCCACATTAGACTAGAATCCTCTTTTTCTGTCTATTAAAATATAAAGGTTACTTTAATTAACTTCAACCCTTTGTCTTTGTTTTAAGGTTCGTTAGTTGTAATAAAGATAATGTTTGTGTTTTACGAACATTATCCACAGATTGCACGCCCCATAAGGATCGGTAAACCATCAATTTTTCAATGATTCAGTCTCTTTTTTGAGTGAAGAAAAAAAACAAAAAAAGAACATTATTATGGTCTTGGAAACTAAATCTTGTTTCTAAACGTTACCACAGAGATACTTTCTAAGTTAATTTTAGAGTTAATTGCTCAAAGAAACTGACCAACGTAATAATTCTGAAATCTATGAAAATACAGGTATTTTCAAAGTTGTACCCTACACTGCTACTTATAAAGTAATAAACAAAGTTGACGATTGTTGCTTTACATCTGGGAGTATTAAGTCTTTTGTAGAGTCTCACACATCTCAGTTAGGTAAGACGTTTGAAAGTATTGAGAATCTTTCAGAGACTTAAAAAATTACCATTACTTTTGTCAATGCTGACATCACATGTGACGCATCGCAGAAGTAAGAACTTCAAAAATAATCAAAACATGTAGGAATTAAGAGAGAAAGCTAGAGTTTGTGATTGAAAACGTAAGGGGTTGAAAGTTTTTGATGTATTGGACCAATAACAAAAACTAATCTGAACACAAAATGGAATAATTTTTTTATATACATATTCATTGATGTTTGTTCCAGAAAGTGTATAGTACTTATACTCTGGCCATAAAGGTCGCGTATTGTGATAAGCAAATTAACATCATGCTCATTAATAATAAAATTGCTTATTGAAGTTGCACACACGCGCTCACACATAAAAGTGGTTATGATTGGTCAATCTATCTTTCCGTTAGTAATTTTGCATTTTTTAAATAACTTTTATTTTCGTTATTTTTGGTCTATTTTGCTTTTTTTTTTGAAAACATGGCGTATTTCGTTAATATTTGGAGGTGATGTTCACGCATGACCATGGAAAATAATTTTTGCCTTATTGTTACTCTGTTCTAAACGTAACATATTTTTTACCATAATTTTCCTCCTTCATTTCATGAAGGTACATCGAAAACATAAAAATTTGAGGTTACGTTTTTACATAACTCAATGCTTCTCTTTTGGTAATCCACGACTTTTCATAACCTTAAGGAGACCCGTAAAACTTGTTCCTTTTGCTCTGTTTTGCTTCCTTTCAAAGATATGCAATGTTTCTTAATGTTTGGAAGTTACTTCATTCTACAAAAACCCGTTTAACTAATACTGGCTGTCTGCATCGATCTGCCATACATGAAAAAATTTTTTAGTAATTTATTTTATTAACATAATAGTATTAACAAGTCTTTGTTATATTAATATTAACTACTATATTATATACACACATGCGTGCAGGTGGCATGTATACATTTACACAGTAGAAGTAGAGAGTACACACACACACTCATCCATGCACATTTTCATAGTTCAATCCATGATTTTTCCCACAAGAATATGTATGCACGTACTTGTACACACTGCACACAACACAGTCACATACTACAATACGGCAGGATGAATATACATAACATACGTGCTGATTATTATAAATGTAGCAGAATCCAAGGGCTAATAATAAGACCCAAACGCCACCGAGTTGCAAGACATACATATATATATGTATGTATGTACGTACGTACGTTTCTAGCGTTGTGGTCCCTAACCGAGGTGTGCCTAGAAAAGTTCTCACTTTAAAAATATATTACTGCTTGGCTAGACTATTCTATAATTTAGGAGAAACCTTGTTTTTCACAAACTTGATTTTATTTTTAAAATAACAAAAGTTGTGGAAAAATTGGAATAAATTGAACAATTTTTTTATAATGCTAGACTTATGTCTTTTAAAACCATCCATCTATTGCAACATTTTTATGGCCGATATTGCTATTAAGAGTACTCACTGTATGTACTGTGAGTTCAAGTTCAAGTAATACTATTCTAGTGGCTATAGCTTTAATACTGAGATTGATTTAGATTTTACTTCGTTTGAAATTCACTTAATCGTATTGAATAAACTATTCTTTATTCTCAGATGCTTTACTAT